>NW_015172591.1:155924-157335 GCF_001447785.1 Gekko japonicus
GCGGGGCTTCCTTGCACTCCCGCCGGCCTTGCAGGTCCACCGCCGGGCCCCTCATGGGGCTCGGCAGTGGAGCTGCAAGGCCGGCGGTGGCGGCCGGGATCGTTGGGGGCGGGGTGTGTGGCCTTATGACACACTTCAGGTGATGCCAGGAGGTGTGGCACATGCTAATGAGTTATACTAATGAGTTCCCCTAGCTCTTTTTCTACGAAATGACCCCTGCCTAGCTCACTATCTCAAGTGGCCTTAGACTACTCACCCTTCCCTCAGGATGAGGCTCTCTTTCCCCACAGCAACCTTCCTTCTGGCTCTGCCCTCTGGGAAGAAGAACAGCTTTCCCTGTTGTACCAGTTCACTTATTCCCCAGCCCTCTTCTTCCCTATTGGTCAAAATCGGAGCCAAAACTTCCCAAGGCCTTCTGGGATTTGTAGGCCCATCCTCCTCCCACTGCTAGCCGGGCTCCCTAGGCCTGCTCGGCCGTGCGTGCACAGCCCAGATCATGACAGGAGCATTGGCCATTATTGCCACTAAATATAGAGAGAAAGGTTGTCAACTGCAAGTTGGGAAATTCCTGGAGATTTGGGGAAGGGGAGAGGCCTGAACCAGACCTAGTGGCATAGCGCCCACCCTCTGAAGAAAGCAGCTGCTCTCTCCAAGGAGACAGATCAAGATGGGTAGCTGTGTTTGTCTGTGTGCAGCAGTAGAAAAGAGCAAGAGGCCAGAAGACTAACGAAATTTGTGGCAGGGGCGGGGCGTGATACTTCTTCAGATACTGCTAGAATGCGAGCGATTTCCTCCTCCTCAGAAGTTCCATACTTCGTGTACTCTTTCAGCTGGAGATGTAGTTAGGACCCTATCTCTGTCTCTTCTCTTTACTATCAAGTATGTAAGTTCATAAATAAACCTGTATCTGCACTTTAATCCCGTTATGCACTGTTGCTGTGTTAATTATTCCGCCAACAGTTTTAAGCACACGAAATGAATGCAGGTGGGGAAGACGGGGCAAATAGTGCCAAGGTCTACTTTTAATTTATTTGGAACGTATGCATAATGGTTGCAGAGACACCAAATGTAGGGCCTTCATCCATGCAGTCGGGAACACTGACAGTCAGTGTTCCCAACTGCAAGGAGAGAGCAGTTCACGCCCAAATCTATATATCTAATACCCAAGTTGCCCCTGAGTGCGGATCGCTAAATCCGCCCTTAGGGGCGACCTGGGGGGCAGGGAGATTTTTGTGCACTCTTGGGGCAGTCCCCAGGGGTGCACAAAAATCCTAAAACTTGAAAAAACTTTCGGGGGGATGTTTAAATCCCCCCGAAAGTGCAAGAGCGTTCCGTGCGCATGCGCACGGATCGCTCTGCAAACGCCACCGCCGCTTGGAAGGCAAGCGGCGGGCGGCCACGGAGCAGGGCG
>NW_015172591.1:158297-180461 GCF_001447785.1 Gekko japonicus
TGGACTCCTCCGGAGGCCAGGAGGCCAGGTCTACTCACCCCTTCCCTGCCTCCGGAGGAGGCCAGGTCTACCAATGCAGTGGGAAGCGGTGGGTAGACCTGGACTCCGGAGGCCAGGTCTAGCAATGTAGTGGGAAGGGGTGGGTAGAACTGGACTCTGGAGGGGGGGTGCGCTCCAGGGCAGGGGGAGGGGAAGATTGAGCCAGGGGGTGGAGGAGACGGGGAACTGGCGGGATAGGGGTGGAACTTGCCTCCTCCTCCTGCTTCCTCCTCTTCCTGATAGGCGTGGAGGTCCCCCTCTCCCGCGAGTATCGCGGGTCCCCCCCTTGTACTATGTCTATTGTCCACTGAATGTGCCCTAACCTGGATGACCCGTTCTCAGGCCTTGGAAGCTAAGCAGGGTCGGTCCTGGTTAGTATTTGGATGGGAACCCACCAAAGAAGTCCAGGGTCACTATGCAGAGGCAGGCAATGGTCAACCGCCTCTGAACATCTCTTACCTTGAGATCTCTACAGCTGCCACCGCTGTGTTAATGGACATAGCAGAAGCCCAAGAAGAAATCAAACAAACAGGAATTCCCCCAAACTTAATAAGTTATTTGTAGGCAAGTTTTATTTATGCATAATCAAACACTAAACCATTGTAATTTCTTTCGTAAACATAAATCAGACATCTCGATATTTTTATTTCCGCCTTTGTCTTTGGTCATTGCACATTGCAGATCGGTAACACATTGCAGATCGGTAACATTTCGGATCCACCGCCTTCCAACCTATAGTTTTGAATCTTCTCTGGGGGGGGTCTCATTTTTTCTATTAACATTAACGTTTACAGTTTGATATGCTTGACTTTATAATCTATACGTAGTATTTATCTATAAACAAGTATTTTCATAAAAGCCCCTCAGTTTCATATCATCCCTCTTAATATGAACATGGCAAAATAGCCCTTCCTTCGCTTCCAGTAGTGTAGCCTGCATCACTAAGAAGGTACATTCTACTGACCACCCTGAGATCAGATGCTAACTGTAATATCCCGTGTTATTTAAAGTTGAAGAGATTTCTGTAGAACGTACTTTATTTTCCCTTAATATCTTTAGATAACTCTTTGGCAAGGGAAGTATCTAAATAAATGGCATTCAAGCTTCAGATTGGTTTCTTTAAAATACTTCTATCCCACCTCACCTCCTTGGACTCGAGGTGGTTTGGTTTGTTCCAATTGTACAGGGAATGGCCTAATTTGGAAATGTAGAAGGAAACAGTCTGTTTGCACAGATAACCCTAAGTAAGTTGAATTTTTAATGCCAATTCTTTTAAACAATATTGGTGAAATTCCACACGAAATCAGTTCAAGTCCAGATAACTTTTCTTTGAAATCTTGGCAGCAGCATTCTTTAAAAATGCATCCCTTGACATTCCTATGCGCACACGCGTACAGACGATTACACGCGAATACATCTAGACATTCTGCACAACAAAGATCATGTATAAAAAGAAGACAGAAATACACACTTGATGAAATTACTGACGATTTCCCATAGAACAATTCTCCCTTTCTACAAAACTGGAGTGAAGTTTTTGGGTACTCGTTTGAACAACTATCAGGAGCTACGTGTCGAAGGTGTTTTCAGCAAGCTCTGGGAGTGTGGCTGCCATCTCAAAACTACATCTCACAGTCTTTTAGAAAGGGAGACCAGACAATGGCAAGTTGGTGTAAAAGTCCGAAACACAAAATTTTATCAAACACAGTTAAGACTTCTTTTTTTTTAACAACGCAGACATTTGGTTGAACATTACGCGCACATTAAGGCCTCTAACACTAAGTAAGCAGCATCGTTTTTCTTCACAGCAGAAATATACTTATCACTTCTCGATAACAGCACAAGTTCTGTTAGAGTACAGTTGTCCACACCTTCAGTGAGAAGAGCGCAACCAGAACGAAGTAAATTATACATAAGGACAACAAGACGTGCTTGTATCTCAGCAAAAGCCCTCTTTAGGGCTGCCAGACTTAACGCCCTAAGTCATTAATGTTTTGAAATCACATTTTTTTAAAAACCCTCACTGGGCATATTCAGACTTCTCGTTATGGCTTGCTACAATGGATTCAGCACTTTACAATGGGTAGTGATGCAGTTACTAGACTTCCTAAGAACAAATTTGGATATATCACAGTATTTTCTGTTCCTGGAACACGACTGATGGAAATGTTCATTGTACAGACAAAGGCTTCCTTTATCTAAACTGTAAGGATCGAAAACATCTCTGTTCACGCGGACAGAGAACTAACCGTGCTGGTTGTGGCGACAGTCTTTTTTGTACGGCAGTCGCTCCGCGCACAAAATAAAAATAATGTGATCACTACCCATTTAAAAAAACCTGCAGTCGGGAACCAGATAAATTATAAATCGTGTCTTTTTTTAAAAAAATCAATGTCTTCTTCACCAAAAACATTTAATTGGTAATTCAGAAAAATGACTTCATGGCATCGATGTCCTAACGTAAGAGCAACCAACACTCTGGGGAGCAGGTCAGAGTATGTGGCTGGTGTGCTTCTAAAAGTAGCCACAAAATTTATTTCTGTCTGCCAGAAGATCCACACAGTTAACCATTGGTGCTTATATTACTAGATTTATGCATGAACAGCGGTTCTCAAATAGTACTTGGGGGGGGCCCTGTAGAATGGGTGGCAAAAGGGGAGCTCTTCGCCCCTGTGGCACTGCTGCAGCAGAGAATTTTACCAACCGGGAGACGTTGGTTTAATCAAGAACAGGATCTGCAGCACGGCCAGATGGAAGCAAGGTGAGAGGATCGGGAGGAGGCCAACTCGAGAACCTGCAAGTCTCGCCTTGATCTTCCGGGAGAGGGGAGAGGTGGCTGGCTGCTTTGGAGCCAGCCAAAGGAGGCGGAGCTTCTTTCAGAGCAAAGCCGGAATCCTCACGGGGCGTGGGGTTCCTTTGCAGAGAACAGTGGCCGTAACAGCTGCAAACTGACCTTGGTAATAAAGGGACAGAAGTCGGTGCCAGAATACGAAGATGGCTTCGTTTATAGTTCGTACCGCGGTATATAATTTCTTCCACATGCAGCATGACCCTTCCTTCTCCTCTGCCTTATCTGCATGGCAAGTTCATTTTGACCGGGGGGGGGGCACGCAAATATTCATCAAGGTGTCTCATCTAAACAGGGATGACAATTTCCACAAGCATGTGCAAAGTGTTGTTCTTTCCCTCTTCTCCCTGAGCCACATCCTGGCTCCCAGGATATTGTCTGAAGGCACACGATGCGGCTGTTTGGCTGAAGATCGGTAGGTCTCTGTGTGGCCGGGGCCTAGAAAGGAAGTTAACTGGGACTCTGCGGTAGAGGTTCTTGCGTTCCATGTTGAGAAATAAAGCAGGATGTAAATGTAATAAATCATTTCGGCACATCATGGATGGGTGATACAGCAGAGCAGTACGTTGAAATGTAGGTCATGGAGCTGCTACTTTTAAAGTAATCTTTTAAGGAAGCCCCTTTGCCTACCACTGGCCACCGCCCTCCAACAGTCGACAGCAGAGGCAGTCAGGGAATGGCCAGATCAGCAGCTGAGGCCTCCAATGGGGCATCTTCGTCTTTCAGATCAAAACAGTGCTGAAAGCTTGAGAACCGCTGGCATGGAACATAAAAAGCACAATGGCGACTGTGTCGATGTTCCCCCTGTGCTCAGAATCCTGCTCACCGAGTGGCGGAAAGGATGCGAGCTTAAAAACAGATGCACGCTTTTGGGAACGCTCAGCGTCATTTCGCATTTCTCATCGAAACCCAACGAGAAAGCCACCCTCGGACGAAACCAAATTCTAACGAAAAATCATTTAAAAAGTGATCTACTGTGAAAACAGGGCACGTAGGAGTGTGGTACGGAGCCTAGACGGGTTTAAAGTGAGGTGAATGGTGTATGTTAGTTCCTTGACGAGGATAGTAGTGATGGCCATTTATGCTCCGCTTTCTACCTGCAAAGTATCGGAAACTATCCCTGTTATTTGTGAAGTTTCACAATTTCAACTTGGCCTCCCCGAATGGACTGTTTTGGTAACCGTATCCGTGGCTGGCCCTGACCTGGATGGCCCAGGCTAACCTGATCTCGTCAGATCTAGGGAGCTAAGCAGGATCGGTCCTGGTTAGTCCTCGAATGGGAGACCACCAAGGAAGTCCAGGGTCATGACCCGGAAGCAGACAATGGCAAACCACCTCTGAACGTCTCTTGCGTTGAACACCGTACAGGGTCACCAGAATTCAGCTGCAACGTGATGGCACTTTACACACACATATCTATGGCTGACACAATAAATCCACTTTAGATACTAAACTAGTTTATATCAACATAATGAACGAAATACGTTACTGGCTATCTGAAAATTAATGGTTACATTCATATTTCATTTAGCCTAGATTGCAAATTATCCATGACTTTCAAGTGAGGTATAATTCATAAATGTTACACTTTTCCACCCAGAGAATCACACCTGGCCGGAGATTCACATAAGCGTTCATGGGAATAAATCTTTTGCTATTACATGCCCCATGATGAGCATAAATATTCTGTACAATATCAGCTCCTGGTTTGGAAACACATAGATATACTTGTAAGTATGAACGTGGCCAAATGGATTGTGTGAGAAGATCCACACACATTTTCCTGTTTGCTGTGTTAAAGTTGATGAATATTTCAAAGCAGAATATTTAGTACTATTTACTTCATGTACAGAACACTCAGCCCAAATGCCCACGTCAGTGCATAGTCTTAACATTCTTCACTGTAGTCTACAGTTAATTTTAAGGGGATTGTAAATTTATGGTTCCTCAGGTATATAACCCAGAGTTTGAAGTATCAAACAGGACAGAAATTTCCTAATTTCTGATCACTATCTAGCATTTGGCATTTCGATGCTAAATGAAGAACGTACAATCATAAAGCATCCACAGCTCTTCAGCTAGTAATATCTGTATTAATATACTATGTATATATTTATATCTATACCTCCCTTCTGAGATTACAAAAATAAACTTTGGGATCTTATATTCGGGTGGCCAGCCTCCAAAAAGGTTGCCTGGTTTTCTGCCTGGCGTTTTAGCAATTAGTTTGTTTGGGGGTTTAACTGGAAAAACCGAGATGCCCCAAAGAGCAAGATTTTAGGGATTCATTCTGTGCACAGGAAGATTCCGTTCCGGAACTATTCCTCTTTCACGGTCTGCCCTGAGTCCAACTAGATCTGTCTAAAGGCGCTGGCATGTTTCCAACGGATTGGCCTGCATGTCAGACACATGCTACCAGATGTGGTCCGCATAGTTTATAAAGTGCTGTTTTAATTACTTATGGATGAATATGACAACCAGTGCAGTTTCCCCTTCTGCCCGAGTCAAACGTGGGACTCATCCAGGCCAGTGTCAGTCTGCCCCACCTCGACATGTGTGAAGGTGAACTGGGGGTTTTCCATCCCATTATCCTCACTAATGTGGAGGACAGTGTCTCCATGCTCCAATAAGCTCGTGGTCTCCAGGCCTGTAAAATCCTCCGTGTCTGACATCTGCGAGGGTGGGGGGCTCCCGGGGGCTTGAGCCAACCTTGCCTCTGGATTGTCCTCCTTTTTTTTATCCTTCTCAACAGAAAGCATCTCACTCTGGAAGGAAGAGAGTTTATAGTCAGGCAGGAGCTCTTGGTAAGGATCAGAAGAGTTAACTTATAACAGTTTCCCTTTTTGATTCCTTTTATCTTTTTCTTGGCTGAGCAGCCCCTTTTCTTTCTTCTTTATTCGTCTCTCCCTCCCACCCAGTTGTTTAAATGTATATACTGATCCAGCTGAGGGAATTGAGGAACCGAGTAAAATCCTTCTTTTGTCGTTGTCTGATTATGGCACACAAGAGGCTGATGGTAATTCACAACTAACAAACTGCTTTGTTTCATGTTTGACGGGAAATGGTCAGGTATGTAACAGGTTTAGGACTTAGAAGGTAAACAGGTAACAGGAATGAGGTAAATTTGTATAAATATAAACAATAAATAGTTTTTCACAATCAAGTAGCTGTTTTGTTATACAGGCAGGTCTTTAAAACTGGTGAGAGAGATTTCTTGTTGGTGTCTGCTTAAATAAACAAGCATAGGCTTCTTTGTCTCAAAGGCACTTAAGTCGGTGAAGGCAGGAACATTCACACAAGTTCCAATATCCTTTCTTAACTACTTGCTAGGGATCACCCCCACCCCCCGTCTTTTAAAACTAGGATATTGATGTACAGAAAATAATCCTGTCTGAGTATGTGTTTCCCCAGCCCAATTTGAGAAAACACTCAGACAGGATTATTTTCTGTACATCAATATCCTAGTTTTAAAATTTCTGTAGAGCTTGTTTTGAACTTCCATGGCAAGGGCACCATTGTCCTTTTAGGTGTGAACAGGCATAGTGCTGTGGTCTCACCCAAATGGACCAAAGCAATACAAGAAAAAAGAAAACAGCCGGGGATACTAATACTGACAAGAATGGAAGAACTGTCTTCCTTATTGCCAGACTTTTGAGGCACTGGCCGTAGTAGGATTATCCTGAGCTGGATTCCTTTTGTACATCAGGCCAAATAGCACCCCCCCCCCAAATGTTTCAAGCAGGGGGAAAGGACCTGGGGAGACGGCTGAAGTAGCTTCTCCATATGCACCGTGGTCCTGATCTGCATCACATCCGCCACATCCGACACATGGTAGGGACCCCATGTGTCACCTGCATACACCATAGTGTGAGAATCAGTCCTTGGACAGAAGGAGACAATACTTACGCCTCCTCCAATTCAGCCTGACCTGTATCACCCATAGCAGAGCCCCGCCAATCGCAAAGAGGGCCGCAGAAGGCTCTCAGTGTGCTCATCAGAAGAGTGGGGGGGGGCCAGTTTGGTGTAGTGGTTAAGAGCAGCGGACTCTAATCTGGGAGAACCGGGTTTGATTCCCCCACTTCTCCACATGCAGCCAGCTGGTGTGACCTTGGGCCAGTCACAGTTCTCTTAGAGCTGTTTCCTCAAGAGCAGTTCTCGAAAGAGCTCTCTCAGCCTCACCTGCCTCACGGGGTGTCTGTTGTGGGGAGGGGGAGGGGAAGGGGAAGGAGACTGTCAGCCGCCCCGAGTCTCTGAGTGAAGGGTGGAGTTGAAATCCAAGTCTTCTTGGAGAGGATGAGTGAGGAGAGAAGTGGGTGGATGAACTCTTTATCTACTCTTGTGTTGGTTTGGCAAGTTCCAGACTATAGTTCTTGATAAGCCTCCTCTTCATACACTTCCCAAAACCAGGGCTCAGGAAGACACACTGCCTGTAACCAGAGGGGGCAAGTCTGCTGCTCTGCTGAGGAGGAGTGGGGGGAGGAGGAGGACGACGACATTGGATTTATACCCCGCCCTTCACTACCCAAAGGTGTCCCAGAGCGGCTTAAAAACTCCTTTCCCTTCCCCTCTTCACAGCAGACACCCTGTGAGGTAGGCGGGGCTGAGAGAGCTTCAGTATGTATAATAGCAGCCTGAAGGAGAGCAGTGTTTCATGTTTCTTTGTCTAAGTTGTGTTCAGCTTGTATGTTAGTCCAGCCAACTGTAGCAGATGATGGAGTGTGGTTTCATTTGTGGACGTGAGGAAGAAGAGGAGGAGGAGGAGGAGGAGGAGATTGGATTTAAACCCTGCCCTTCACTACCTGAAGGTGTCTCAGAGCGGCTTACAAACTCCTTTCCCTTCCCCTCCCCACAACAGACACCCTGTGAGGTAGGCGGGGTTGAGAGAGCTCTGACAGAAACTGCTCTTTTTCAAGGACAGCTCTTATGAGAACTATGGCTTGCCCAGGGTCACCCAGCAGGTGCGAGTGGAGGAGTGGGGAATCAAACCCGGTTCTCCCAGATTAGAATCCGTGCACTTAACCACGACACCAAACTGGCTTTCAACACTAAGCAGCATCTGTATGTTCCCACCTGACAGTTCTCAGCTGAGAGCAGAACGGGGGGAGGATTATTTGGAAATAAAGTCCACACGAGGCCTGGTGCTTTAGGAGAGTAATGGATGTCCCTTTTGTTAAGGAACTCCAGGCTACAATGGGAAAGAAAGAACAGACATTCTACCTAGCTAGCCTAAGCTAGGCGGGGCGAATTGGCCATTTAATTTACAGGGAAATTTCCAGGTGGTCTACTGCCTTAGAGGGCCACTGGTGGCCCCGGAGCAAGCAGAGCGAAGCTCTAGCACAAGGGTGGCCAAACTTGCTTAATGTAAGAGCCACACAGAATAAATGTCAGATGTCGAGAGCCGCAAGGCATGGACAAATATTATGCACATGTTTTTATTGAAAAATATGCAGATTTGCCAGAAATAAAAACAAAAGGGGTAAAACAGATTTTGATAATGATATTTAATTTGTTTGCTAATGATATTTATCTGTCTGAGAAAAAGAGAGAGAGGTGGAAGGAAAGAAAGCAGATAGATGGGGAGGAGGGAGGGAGAGGTGGAAAGAAAGCCAACTTTAACTTTAAATGTGTCCTCCAAGCCCCCCACCCCAGCTGGCTTGGCTTGGAGAAGGGATTTAAAGAGACAAATTTAAAGTTAGAGTCGCTCCCTGTCTCTGCTCTCCCCCACCTCAAGCCTACCCAGGGAGAGGAACATTCATGCCTCCCCTTCGCTTCCCCAGCCACCCTGCCGGGAGCCGCACGATATGTGTGAAAGAGCCGCATGTGGCTTCCGGGCCACAGTTTGGCCACCCCTGCACCTAGCAACTCTGCCAGAGCCTCGGGGCTCACTTGGCCAAGCCCCTCTATCAGCAGTGGTAGTCTGGGTTAGTTCACCAACTGTCTTTTCCCACTCTGCTGCCGGTTTTCAGGGAGAAGCGCCTGACTCCCAGAATCCCTCAACAACCACCCCTTCCCTGGCCCCTCAGCAGAATTTTCACAGGGAAAGTGGAGAGGGGACGTGTTTCCCCATCTGCCACGGTCATCAGGAGATAGGGGCACTTTTATTTATTTTATTTATGCTTGCTCCGGGGCCACCAGTGGCCCTCTAAAGCAGTAGCCCACCTGGAAATTTCCCTGTAAATTAAATGGCCAATTCGCCCCGCCTAGCTTAGGCTAGCTAGGTAGAATGTCTGTTCTTTCTTTCCCATTGTAGCCTGGAGTTCCTTAACAAAAGGGACATCCATTTCTCTCCTAAAGCGCAAGGCATTCTGGATCTCAATCTGCGTTTTTTCCTCTAATCGTCATCCCTCACGCCGATGGACCTGGCGATATGTCTGGGCTAGACCTAGGATCCAAGCATTCACTAGGATCATTGATGGTAACAGTAGTGGCGGCTCCTATTGGAAGGCCTGGCGGAAGAGCTTCGTCTTACAGGCCCTGCGGAACTCCATGGCTAACATCTGTTTGAGGGTGAGGGTTCCCCCCCTTTTCTTTTTGAAATATATTTATTTATTTTATTATTGTATTTCTACCCCGCCCTCCCCGCGAACGGGCTCAGGGGTGGCTGATATATATCTGTGTCCACCAGCACTGCGGCCCGTACGCACAATCTCTTTTGACTGAATATGTATCAAGACTCAATGAGGACATTAAACGGTGATCATCCAGCACAGAGTAATATAGCTTACGGGAGGGCCGCTGGTAAGTGCAGCACAAATGCTTGTGGTCGTGTTCCGTGGTCCAGAGCGGGCCCACTTTCCACCTCCCCCCCCCACCCAAAGATACCTGGCTGGTGGTGGCTTGGCTGTGGAGGTCAGCCACAATAATGGCCGGGGAGGAGGTCAGGACAGGCTTGCTGGTTGCCTCCTGCTTCTCGCCACCCGCAGGGCTGCCCCTTTTGCCGCTCTGCTGCTGGGCTGCTGTCGGGGCTGGGTCAGGGGTCAAGCTGGAGGCCTCTGACTGTGCTTCAGTAAAAGTCACAGATCGCTTCTGGTCCACTGCAGGGTTAGACACAAACAACAGTGGGAGCACATTGGAAAATAAATCTGAACATTTCTCACCATTGGACTGTTGGCCACTGTGTATGCAACAGGCGTCTTTTTTTTGGGGGGGGGGTAGGAGTGTTTTACTTTCATTCTGAAACCAGCTCGCGACATTCGGTTTTTCCATATTCTCATTTTCCCTGCTTGTAAGATCCCGTTTCTTTGGTTTCCCCCCTATTGTGCATGTCTTTTGCTCCCCCTAGTGGTCAATTTGATATTACATCAGTTTATGTTTGGCATATCTCCCTACAAACTGTAGGTTTTGGGTTTAGAAAGAGAAGCCTGGCTGGACAGGAGACTGGGACGGCTAAGTGACTTTCTCACTCCAGTGTAGCTGAAACCAAGGTCTGCGAGTCCCCTTCCTCCCCAGTCCCACCTGAAATGTGACAGCGAGGGGAAGGATCATGCATCGAGTCACTAACTGCATAGTGAGGTGGTATGCTTGGCTCAGGGATGATATTGAAGAAGAAGAAGAGAAGAGATTGGATTTATACCCTGCCCTTCACTACCCAAAGGTGTCTCAGAGCGGCTCACAAACTCCTTTCCCTTCCCCTCCCCACAACAGACACCCTGTGAGGTGGGTGGGGCTGAGAGAGCTCTGACAGAAACTGCTCTTTTTTCAAGAACAGCTCTGCCAGAATTATGGCTTGCCCGAGGTTGTCCAGCCAGGTGCAAGCGGAGGAGTGGGGAATCAAACCCGGTTCTCCCAGATTAGAGTCCGCCCACTTAACCACTACACCAAACTGGCTCCTGATATTAATGACATCAGCAGACATTGCACCCATCCCCACCCTCATCTCAGGCCAATCTGCATACTCGGCGACTCACAGCTTGCTGTGTCATGCTTGGAAGCGAAGACTCAAGAACAACTCTGGGCGTGCAAAGGTGACCAACAACCAGCACAACTGAGAACGGAGAAGCGAATGAGTGCGCGACAATGCAGCACGGGGGAACATGTGACAACAGATTGCCCAAGGCAAAGGTGACCAACAACCAGCACAACTGTGGAGAAGTGAATGAGTGCGCGACAATGCAGCACGGGGAACAAGCGACAACAGATTGCCCACGGTTTAGAGAAATTAGAGCCTCCCTCACACTGCCATGCCCCCCAAGGATACTCTTTGATTCAATACGATCTAAGAGAGGTGTAGAGGAAGGCAGCTGGGGTAAAGGTGCCAGTTAACCACTGGACTGTGACACAGAGGATCTATCGAGGGTGGTACTGCGTGACACAGAGTGTTGGACTGGATGGGCCTCGGGCCGGATCCAAAATGGCTCCTCTTATGTTCTTAGATGGCGATCTCGTTAGCAGTTACAGAACACAGAAAAGTCTGGTGTCCCACAATCTCTGAAGCACATTGGTGATTCATTAATTATGGTTTGTTAAATTTAGTATCCACACACACATATAAACATGAGGGGGCGGGGACCAGAAATGCAGTAATTTGAAGAAAAAAAGAAGACACTAGCCTTGGAGAAATGTCGCCTCACCGGTAGGTTTTGTTTTCGGCTGTATACTTCTGCGTGTGGTGGAGAGTCGGGCTCCGTGACGGCTGCGCGGTTCAGTTTGGGTTTTCTGACGTGACAGAAGGGGCCTCCTCAACTAGAAAATGTGGAAACAGCAGTTAGATGGACATGGTTGTTCTCGCCTGTTTTATGTACGTTCCCAGCCCTCAGAGATTTTAGTGGAGGAACACTTTGCTTCCATCAGCCAGAGCTTCTGGCTTGGTGCCGTAAGACACTTGAACAAAATGGCGCTCTAGACATACTGAATTATAACCTTGTGTCTTCAGGGTAAGGAAGCTGCTACTGGGGAAACATATGTGTTCTGCATCAGTACACACAATTTCCCCCAACAGGGCAAGAAAGTTCAAGCCTGCTCTCCTCATGCGCCATTGTCCCAATCCAAATCAGGCCTTGATGCACCAGAGAATTGTTTCAAAAATCGCTGAGAGTTTCAAATATGGGATCTCCTAGCCAGAGGTCGATTCGGGGGGGATCGCGGGGGATCGCAGTTCCCCCGGGTGAGGTGCGGGGGGCGGGGCACACGACGAAGCCCCACCCCCTGCTTCCGGCCGCCCCGCTTCCGGCCCTCATTCAGCCAGGAGGAGGCAGGAAAAGAGGGAGGGTAAGTTGCCTCCTCCCCGCCTCTCCCCACCCCTGCCTGCCTGGTGCCAGGGAGGGTCTTGGCGGGGCTTCCTCGCACTCCCGCCGGCCTTGCAGGTCCACTGCCGGGCCTTATGATGTCAGGGGGTGTGGCATATGCTAATGAGTTATGCTAATGAGTTCCCCTAGCTCTTTTCCTACGAAACGACCCCTGCTCCTAGCACTCATCTGGTTTGACAGAACTCCCGGAAAGACCCAGAAGCAGTGTAATATAGAATTAGGCCCTGTCTGCAGCCTGAAGCAGTGGTTATTGAGAGAAACATGGTGCACAGAAATTGATCTGTGCAGTTTTCTTCATTAGAAGAAGGTTAACAGCATTCCGTTGACCTCAGCGTTTAGTCATGCTGGCCACATGACCACGGAAACGTCTTCGGACAGCGCTGGCTCTTCGGCTTGGAAATGGAGATGAGCACTGCATCCCTAGAGTCGGATTCGACTGGCTTTTGAGCAAGGGAAACCTTTACCTTTACTAGTACTTTATTAGCTGGATACTGTTCTGGTCACTTCTGCAATCTGCTGACGAAGTCTCTCCCTCTCTCTGCCCTGGTCAAACCCTGAAACCCATACCGCGAGGCACACGAATAATGAGGATTATGAACTTCCACAAAAAGTACTGATATTTTAAAAAGTTCTAATTATAATAACAAATAGAATCTTTTCAGCTAAGTAGTATTAGCTAATGTCCAAACACGCATCCCTAGGAGATATACAGAGAGGCGTCAGTGTTTCTCCACAGTGTCCCATACTGACATCTTACATTGTTCTGTATTCTGATCTGGCCTCGATCCGTGCCAAGATAAGAGACAGCGCTGTCTTCTTCCATCCCAGCAGCCAATACTGGCCGATTCTGCATGTAGCATTCGCTCTGCTGTTTTACCAAGCCTATGTTGGAACGGAAATCCCCTTCTGCATTGCATGCCGCCTTCACCTTCTTTGATTGTCGGATTTTATTGAACCCTCCACACTGCATGCTGCTTTGACTTCCTTTGATCTCTTGGGTTTTATGGTGGCTGTCTGCATAGAACTTTTTGGCTGTTACCATCTACTTTAAGAAAGTGTGGGGAGAACCCGGCACGCGGATAAAGGGGAAGATGGCTCTGCCTCACTCTTCATCTCTTTTTCCAGTCGACATCTCTAGCACACTTCTGGGCAACATCCTGGGTTACTACAGCACCCCAAAAACTAGCTAAACATTTTTCTTGTACTATTTGGGTGTAGTTTATCACTCCCCCCCCCCAAAAAAAAAACCAGAACAAAACACCATTTTGTATTTTTTTCTGCAAACGGTATGCTTCCCCTGGTCCCATTATGTGGATTTTTTGATCTGCAGTGTGGGAGGGGAGTACACATGGATATTAGATATGTAGATTAAATTAACTAATTACATGCACTTCTAGGGATGGCAAAGGGCTCACTTGGGCCAGGCTGAAACAAATTAATTTTTATACAACACACATGCAAACTGGGCACTTCAGACCTAGTTGCTACGTGTTCAGAAAAAACTGGTGGATCAATAGTTGCTGGTCGCCAGCTGATGAACAGAGCTCCTGTTTCAAATGGCATCTAACGTATTTTTTTATGACTGGTCCTTCCTGCTTTAACCACCTAATCAACTTCCACTAATTAATTAATTATTGTATGGCCGTGCATGTAGTATAACCAGGAGATCCTGTCTGGCCGTCAGAAGTTCTAGCTTTTCTAGCGTTATACACCACTAGGTGGCAAACTAGACCTGTTTTTAAGGCAAGAGACGTTTCAGAGGTGGTTTGCCATTGCCTGCCTCTGTGTCATGCCCCTCGTATACCTTTATGGTCAGGGTCCTATTTACCTGAGGGACTGCCTTTCCCCACATGTTCCCCAGAAAGCACTACGGTCAAGGTCTCAAAATTGTTTGGCTCTCCCTGGCCCCAAGAATGCCAGGCTGGCATTGACCAGGGCCAGGGCCTTCTCAGTGGCCACTCCGTTCTGGTGGAAAGAGCTCCCAGAAGAGTTCAGGACCCTGTGGGACCTTCTACAGTTCCGCAGGGCCTGTAAAATGGAGCTCTTCCACCAGGCCTTCAGGTAGGGAGCCACACCTAACAACCTAAGAACCTGTCCTACACCACATCCAGCCTGTGCTTGCTGATAGAAAAATCATCTGCTAACAGTAATTAACTATGCTTACTGCTACTATTGTACCGCCACCACCATACAAATTGCTTTTAGTAACTATGTCGTGTTTTACGTTGATATTTATATTGCTGTTTTTATCTGTAGTAATTTTATGTAAGCCGCCCTGAGCCTGCTTCGGCGGGGAGGGCGGGGTACAAATCAAATTAAATCAATCAATCAATAGAGGTCACTCATCAAAATACTAGCCAGGGCCGACCCTCCTTAGCTTCCGAGATCTGACGAGACTGGCCTAGCCTGGAAGGTAGGGAACGATTCTGTTATGTCCGCTGACCGCCACTAGGTGCCAGCGTTGTACTGCCGAGCTTAACTCCCGAAGAACAATAGGGACTAGGCTCCTGGATTTTCCTTGGGGAACCAATAGGGACTTTGGCAGGAGGTTTAAACCCACCAATAGGATCTAGGGATGTTCCTAGGTACTGTATATAGTTGGCCACTCGGCCGGTATTCTGTGTTCTACCGTGTTTCCCCGAAAATAAGACACTGTCTTATATTTATTTTTTCTCAAGAAGACACACTAGGGCTTATACCACAAATGCATAGAAATCCTGTTAGGGCTTATTTTTGGGGTAGGTCTTATTTTCGGGAAAACAGGGTAGTTGTGTACCTGTAAACCATGCTGATCACTACATCCGTCTCTGTGGTTTCTACATACGTCTAACCCACTACACAACAGATTCCATCTCATAGACTGGGAATTGGCTGTGAACTTACCTGCCTCAGGCCCCTTTTCCTTCCCAGCGGCTGCTGCAGAAGGAGATTGTGGTGTCCCGGTTCGCTCTGCACACTCGCTACCCTGTTAAGGATCAAGAGGATTGTCGTCACCACTACAGGAGAACATAAAACATGGAATGCTGTTTCTCTGCAAATACAGCTAAATACTAATGACACAGACACTTCAAAGACTCTTCCATCTTTGAAGGCTGGGGAAGAGCATCAGTGAGATTTGGGCCTAGGGGCAGATCGAGGACTCGGCACCAGTGTTCCCTCTAAGCTGAGTTAGTGTGAGCTGGCTCACAGTTTTTTAGCCTCCGGCTCACACATTTTTGTCTTAGCTCAGGAAGGAGGGCTCCAGTGCAAACTAATTTATGCAGTAGCCAAATCACCTGCTCACAACTTTAATGCCAGTCTCTCACCAAGTAGAATTTTTGCTAACAGGACTCCACAGCTTAGAGGGAACATTGCTCGGCACATCCTGGCAGCGTCCAGTGGTCAAAACTGAGCTCAGTTTTCAACTACGCAATGGGGCATACCGTTCCACTATGCCCGCTTTCCCCATCGATGGCAGAAAAGTCTAGAGAAGACTATCATAAAGTCGCTACTCTGGAGTCTTAGAACGTTTTTGTAGAGTTTAGGGGAAAGACGGGCGCCCGCCCTCCTAGCTTTAATAACTACTCCATAGTTTTGTGTACTTTCAGTTACATTTAGAACAAAGTGAATAATGAACACAGTTGACAAACGTTTAATTCACATCATGGGTATGAGACTTAATGGGGGGGGGGAGTTACCACACAGAACACATATTTTTAGCCTCAAATCTCTTAGTGGCTAGGTAATAAAATATGCATAAATCCTGGAGAAAGCATGCCTGCGTTTTTTTTTTTTTAATGGATTTTTAACAGATCCTCAATTTTTTAAAAATGGAATTAAGAAGGAGCATATTTCCACCATTAGACAGATGCAAGGATTCTGCTGCAGTACTCATTAGCTAACAGGTAATACTCAGATGGGCTATTTTTGAATTAGACAATGACTCACTCAGAATAAATTCAGCTTAATTCCATCCTAACCACACTACTCGCATTGCTGAGTATCTGGCATTAAGATTAATCCTGATCTTGGCACTACAGCTTTTAAATCCAAAATTAGATTCTTTGTCTCCCCTCGTTTTAGCAGATGCTCCTTGATTTCTCCTGCTGACTGTATAGAAACCAAAAGCACTTTCACACACACTAAATAACGCACTTTCAATCCGTTTTCCATGCACTTTGCAACTGGATTTTACTGTGTGAAATGGCAAAATCCACTTGTGAATGACAGCTCAGGTGCACTGAAAGTGCATTATTCGGCATGTGTGAAAGTGTGCTATGTCAAATAACAAAAACAAGATTAACGCCCGCCTCGACTAGGACCAGGGCCTTTTTAACCCCGGCCCCTACCTGGTGGAATGAGCTCCCATATGAGATCAGGGCCCTGCAGGACCTTATACAGTTCCACAGGGCCTGCGAGACGGAGCTCTTCCGCCAGGCTTTTACCTAGGGCTACGGACGTCCCTCCCTCTTTACTGGGCCTCCCCTCAACAGGTCAGAACTACATACCAGAGTTAGCATCTGTGAAGTTTTAATGCCAATGACAATGGCACCGGATGAGGGTTATTGTGGCATTTTACTAGTGTTTTAATTGTGTTAATTGTATATATTGTATTTTTATCAACTCTGATGTAACCCGCCCTGAGCCTGCCATGCGGGGAGGGTGGGATATAAGTCGAATAAAATAAATAATAAAATAAAAACACCTTGCAGTGCACCAGGTTGACAACGAACTGTAATGCCTGCGTAGTGACAGAAGGGAAATCCAGTGCTTTGAAATGAAGTCCTTTGATATTCCTTTCTTTGGTCTACTGGCCCTGGCCCACTGGCCGCTGTTTTCAGCAGCAGAATGGAAGATTTGCACAGCAACAGATAACAATGGGACAAAATTCCTAAGTAACCAACTGGCTTATCTTCCCCTTACAGATGCCAACTTTGCTGCCACATACACCCAAACAGCTCAATCACTGGACCTAACAACATCAACTACACCATCAGAGACTAATTCACTTGCTCATCTTCTAACATTGTCTATGCCTTAAATGTCAACAGTGCCCTTCAGTTCTCTACAGAGGACAAACAGGACAAACCCTACGCCAGAGGATAAATGGACACAAATCTGACATCAGGAATCACAATAAGGGTGCCAAGTCCCCCCGGGGGGCGGATTTCCCCCCGCTTTGGAGGCCTGATTTTCACCGCCACAGAATCGGGCCCCGGGGGAAACCCCACCCTGGCGTGCACGTCAGCCGGAGGTGACGTGATGATGCCGGGCATGCTGGGGGCGGGCCACAGCCATCTGAGGGGAAAACTCTATGTTTCCCCCTCAGATGGCTGTTGCCCCGCCCCCAGCATGCCCGGCGTCATCACGTCACCTCCGGCTGACGTGCATGCGGCACGCACGCGCGCTCAAGACACCGTCCGGGAGCCCCCTGCCACGGAAGAAAAAGAACTTGGCAACCCTAAATCACAAGATTAAGAAACCTGTAGGAAAACACTTCAGCCTTCCAGGACATTCAGTGGATGACCTCAAAGTAGCTGCTTTATTACAAAGGAACTACAGAAGCAGAATGCAAAGGGAAATTACTGAATTACAAGTTATTGCAACACTTGGAACAAAAACCTCCCCAGGACTCAACAGGGATATTAGTTTTTTTATCTCATTTACATACGCTAACTCATTCAGTCCTCACATATGTATTCTCAACAAGAAGGACTATAAATCCTCTGTATTTAAATGTATTTTAGTGTATTTATTTTTCAGAATAGTATATTAGAATATAGACCTTCACTTGTTATTTAGTGTCACTTTGCATATCTTGATCATCATCACGTTGCATGTTAATTTGCTGTTCATTCTCTGGCTATCAGTCTGAACCTTGCCTGCCATTCGAATGTATTTGGTGAAGTGTGCATGCACACGAAAGCTCATACCTTGAATACGTTGGAAAGGTGTGAGTTGCAAGGTCTAGATTCCAGTCATTATAGGGTTAATCTGTTCTACCTTCTGTGCTATTGTTTAGACTGACCTGGAAGGAGACCTGGCACAGAGTCAGTGTAAAGAAAGCCTGCGAAACTGAGTAACATTGATTGGGTAATGCAATCAGGTGATTTCCTTCTAGGGGTCAAGAAGAAAAAGAAGAAGAATCTCCATTGTTGTGTGACCATGTGTTCTGTGCTGTAAGGATCTAAAGATGTAGCTCTAGATATCTCTTTGTTATTTTGTAGTTTCCCAGTGAACCCTTCCCTTAGAAATAAAGATTTTTACACAGAAAGGAATGTCTCCTCTCCAGTGGAGCAAAGATCCATTGCAAACTCTGAGTATTTAAGTATTTTTGCCTATTTTTCCAACAGAATTAACCTTTGTTAGTCTTAAAGGTGCCAACTGGACTCTAAATTTGTTGTAGCGCAATCCTAAGAAGAGCTTCCCTCTTTTATACTCGATTTCTTCCATTTTTTTCTTTATTCATTTACTCGATGTGTACGCCACTTTTCTCCCCACCGGGTACCCAGGGTGGCTGACATCATTCTCCTCTCCTCCATTTTATCCTCACAGAAACCCTGTGAAATAGATTCGGCTGAGAGTGTGTAACTGGCCCAAGGTCACCCGGCAAGATTCTACGATGTGGGGATTTGAACCTGGTTCTCCCCGGATCCTAGTTCGACATTCTAATCTCTACACCGTCCTGGCTCTCTTAAAAGGGCATAACTCCATGGCTAATTTTAAAGGCTTCATCTGCAGATGCGTGGGAATCGACAGCACCATTTGGGGATGCAGCTGCAATCCAGGCACTATTTCTTCACGACCATGACGCTGTCCTTTACTAGATATCCCTGACTGGAGCCGCATTCGGCCTTGTCCCTCTACTTTGGCGGGGGACACCCCCTTCCTCCAAGTCTTAAGGATAATTTGCACTATGACAAACGTTTTGCATGGCAGATTCACAAAGAAAGTTTGCCAGATAACCTCTTGGGTAATAATACTTTACATACAAAAGTGCTGTGAAGTCAGAACCAACGTGTGGTGACCCCAGTAAGGGGCTTTGAAGGCGCGTGAGAGGCAGAGGAGGTTGGTCATCGCCTTCCTCTGCATAGCCTTCCTTGGTGATCTCCCATTCAAGCACCGACCCTCTACCAAGATCTGATGATATCAGGGTACACCATCCTGCCTTCCCTCCCAAATAATACTTTGGTTGTGGAAAAGGCTGTCAAGTCACACCCAATTTATGGTGACCCCGTAGGGCAGGGGTGTCAAACATAAGGCCGGGGTGGTGGTGGAACTGGCCCATCCAGGGCTCTTATGCAGCCTGTGAGCAACCAGTGCAGGTGAGGGAACAGGAGACTGCTCAGGAGGAAGTGGGCGGAGCCACTCTGATTGTGGCTTCCGCATGGCGGAACAACCTTGTCTGCAGCAGTCAAGCAGGGTGGGATAGTCTGCCCAGTGCTGCACTGCTGGCTCTCCAGTCCGCCCAGGTGGGTTTTCCTTTGCACCACCCCTCCCAGCCCCTGGGGCCTCGCAGTGAGGATACAACAGCTCGGAGCTTACCAGCTCCTGCCATTTGTACAGTTTATATCTCCAGTACCTGGCATTACATTTTATGGCACACATGGCCCGGCCCAACAAAGTGACATTTATGTCAGATCCGGCCCTCGTAATGAATGAGTTTGACACCTCAGCCGTACGGTTTCAAGGCAAGAGACATTCAGAGGTGCTTCACCACTGCCTGCCTCTGTGTAGAGACCCTGGACTTCCTTGTTGGTCTCCTATCCGAATACTGACCAGGCTCGACCCTGCTTAGTAGCCATGATCTGATGAGATCAGGCTAGCCTGAGCCATCTAGGTCGGGGCAATGATAGTTTAGAAAGGGGCCAAAGAGATTAGTATACAAAGGAGATTTCTGTCAGAAGACACAGGGTGGCAATTTTACACAGTGTAGTACAGCCCGTGAAAGTCTACTGAAAATCTTACTTGGGTCTATCCAATGGGGCTTACTTCCAGGAAAGTTTTGTTAGGACTGCAGTGGCAAAATGCATAATAATAATAATAATAATAATAATAATAATAATAATAATAATAATAATAATAATAATAATAATAATAATAATAATAATAATAATAATAATAATAATAATAATAATAATAATAATAATAATAATAATAATAATACTGCAGATGCTGCGGGAAAGAGGATTGATGTTAAATATTGGTAAGTAAAGGTAAAGGTTCCCTTGCTCGAAAGCCAGTCAAATCCGACTCTAGGGTTGCGGTGCTCATCTCCTTTTCAAAGCCGAAGAGCCAGCGCTGTCCGAAGACATTTCCGTGGTCATGTGGCCGGCATGACTAAACACTAAGGCGCACGGAACACTGTTACCTTCCCACCGAAGTGGTACCTATTTATCTACTTGCAATGTCTTGCTTTCGAACTGCTAGGTTGGCAGGAGCTGGAGCTAGAGACAGGAGCTCACTCCGTCATGCGGCACCCGGGTCTCAAACTGCTGAACTACCGACCTTCCACAGCCTGCAGTTCAGCGTCTTAACCCCTTGAGCCACCGCAGCTCCTAAAATACTGGTACTGCATTCATTAATTTACTTGAACGCTCTACTAGTGTGAATAGAATCTCACAGCGTCAAAGTCACCAAGCAACGAATCACTGTCTATTACTAAACTGTCCCCGAAAGGGGCGAGTTCGGGCGATACTTTAAAACGTTTGACACAGGAGGTACAACAGTCCTTTATCCCATTTCAGATTGACTTCTAAAATAATTAGCATAAATGTTCTTTGTATTTTACCCAATGTTGTTTTCCTGTGGCTGAAAATTGTTATTTTTATCTTATGTGATGTGTGTTAATCGGTATTATATCCCAGCCAACTTATGGCAACCCTATAAGGATTTCAAGACAAGAGACAAACAGAGGTGGTTTGCCATTGCCTGCCTTTGCTTAGCAAGCCTGGACTTCTTTGGTGGTCACCCATCCAAGTACTAACCAGGGCAGACCCTGCTTAGATCTTACCAAGATGACAAAACCAGGCCAGTAGCTACAGTGGGGCATTTGGGGGCCATGCCCCTTAGTTAAAAGCCCCCCCCCCAAAAAAAAAGCCTTGAAAGGAAGGGTTAGAAACAGGCTTGGAGCCTCCCCCTTCAAAGACAGACATTCCGATTAATTTAATTAACTGTAATTTAACTGCCCCTTAAAAACTTAAATGCCCCCCCAAACAAAACAAAAAACCTGGCTACGGGCCTGGACAAAACCCTGGTTTCCATTTTATTTAATGGCAGCCTGTAAAGTATTTAGATACTGCTACAGCTGTCAGCCCAATGAGTTTTTCCATATGTGCATCCGTTTAATTAAAATAGACCTTCCGCTACAAACTCATCTCCCCCAAAGTTACAACAAGAGCTGCTGAGCCAGCCATAAATATTTAGAAAGTGGTGTGATTTTGGTGCCATGGTACAGTTGTTATAAGCTGGCTCAGACTGCCATGGAAGAATGAACTAATGTGGTCGGAAAGGCAGGGCACACATTTTGTCAATAAAATAAGTAATAAATACATAAACCCTTGCTGAGGTAGCAGAGTCACGTTTTCTGTGCCTTTTTGTCCAAAGTAAGACTTGCTTTCAACAATTATGCCTGCATTGCAGAATTACTTTAAGATAGACTCAGTTGGGTAGCTGTGTTGGTACGAAGCAACAGAACAAAGTCTGAGTCCAGGGGCACCTTTAAGACCAACAGAGTTTAATTCTGGGTATAAGTTTTCGTGGGCACACACACTTCTTCAGATGCACTGAAACAGACTTCCTCAAGCCTTACAGATAGGTAGAGAGAGGGTGGGGATAGTTGACTCTAACTAGCACTTCCTGGCAACCAACCCCCGCCCCCATATGAAAGGCTTGAAGAAGTCTGGCCCCGGTCACACATGCCAGATAACGCAGAGCAGGGGTCGTTTCGTAGAAAAAGAGCTAGGGGGACTCATTAGCATAACTCATTAGCATATGCCACACCCCCTGACATCACCGGAAGTGTGTCATAAGGCCACACCCCCTGACATCACC
>NW_015172591.1:180600-190317 GCF_001447785.1 Gekko japonicus
GGCCGGAAGCAGGGGGCGGGGCTTCATCATGTGCCCCGCCCCCCGTACCTCACCCGGGGGAAATGCGATCCCCCGCGATCCCCCTGAAATGACCTCTGACGCAGAGGGGATGCAAGGTTATTTGCGCCGTCACAATTTGACCCGCCACTACGCGATCAGACGCAACGGCAGTGAACCGGGTTTTCCCCGCGCTTCAGTGAGGGAGCACAGACGCGATAGGAGCACCCTGGAGCGATCACGTGGGAACCTTCGTCTGCGGGCCATCGCAAACCCCTTTGATAGTGGACTTTTGCTGGTAGTTTTTAACTGCGCTTCTTCGGTGGGAAGAAGGGTTGGCAGCGGGTGCAGGACGCTTGCCAGATGTTCCCCTGTGATCGCGCCCGTAAAATCCGCCCGGCATTCGCCCCCATCATGCAGCTAATTCTGCGTGTGACCAGACCCTCTGTTTCAATGTATCTGAAGATGTGTGCCTGCAGACGATAGCTTAGAATTAAACTTTGTTGGCCTTAAAGGTGCCACTGGACTCAAAGAATTACTTTAAGTTACTGTACAACTTGCATTATTTTTGCTTGCCATTTTGGAATCTCTTCCACAGTTTCCTGTTTGTTTAAAGGACCATGCAAAAGCCATCTGCAACAGACCGTAATATCAATCTTTCTGCTCTCTCTTCTTTTTTCCCTTGTACCTCGTCCCTCTTACAATTGTCATGCCAACTGTTTCTTTTCACTTATTAGATGTGACTAACCTGTACACTGTTTACAGCCTACTTCTGGTTTCGTAATTAGTCACGAGAGACTGACTGATCAATTCATCAGGCAGCACTAAGCCTTCGTGGATGTTTGTGGTACACAAGATAAAAGGTTCTGAGGACAAACTGTCTGCTCATTCTGTTCAAAACTCGTTTTAATGTTTTCTACTCTGCAACAGCAATTATCCCCATGGCACCAATTTCTATAGAAGAAAAGGTTGTCACGGCATCCTTTCTATTACTTCTCCTTTTGCATGTCGATTAGCACGGCCTCACTAAAACGTTGCCATAACGATGTTGGCCTTTTCCTTGATGAGTCAAGGATAATATTGTGCCGCTTCAATTTTCTATCCAAGGCATATAGCAAACGATGTGCTCTTTGCCTACTTACCTCTAGATTTTATAAAGGGTTTTAGCCTAAGTGCTATCAGGAGCAGGAAGCCATTACTAGAATAGCTAGGCCTCGGGTCCAGACCTGAAAGATTCAGAGTTTTAGTCACCTTCGCAAGGGCTCTGGGGAAAGGACTCTGTGAGGGGCCAGGACCAAGGGAGACAGTTATATTCCTGTGGGGTTGGTTGTTCTTGAGATTATCTCAGCTTGTCCATTTGACACCTGAAATCAGTACAACCAGACTATTCTTCCATCCCACTGGGTTTTACTCCCTGGCAACACCAGGACCGACCCCTGTCCCACTCCATTCTTGGGCAACACCAGGACCGACCCCTGTCCCACTGAGCCCCACCCCATTCTTAGGGTCTGAACCTCAGAAGATTTGTCAGTCCTACTTGTGGCCTTCTTGGAAAGTAGCAAGGCCCACAGCCTGCCTGCTTCTGTCCTCAGAGCTCAAAAGACCAAAGGCAACCCCCTCGTCTGACACAATTTATATAGGGATACAGATAGGGTTGCCGGGTCCTACCTGGTAGCCAGCGGGGAGCTCCTGGCAGCCCCGTAGCTAGGGAATTATTTGGGAGGGGGCCTTGGGGGCCTGCCAGCTAATTAAATGAAAGTACAGTGCAGGTGGTAAATTGGAGCACTTTGGGGGCAGCCCAGGAGGGAGGGGCCCCAGAAGAAACACTAGGGGGCCGGGCCCCATGGGCCCCATGTTAGCTACGGGCCAGGCTCCTGGTCCTTTCCAGATCTTCTTCCATGAGTGATGATGTCACCTAGAAGTGACATCATCATGGGGAGTGACCCTCTTGTTTTGGGGCAAAACTCTGTGGTTTCTTGCCTTCAAAACCGCAGGGTCTGCCCAGAAACTAGAGCATCACTCTCTGATGTCAGCAACGTGATGACATCACTTCCGGGTGCTGTCATCGTGTCGGGGATGTTGTCCAATGACATCCCTCTTTGGGGATGAGGTTTCTCCTGCTGGCCAGCAGCGAATCAAAGCCTTTAAAAGAGGGGGAACCCCCACTGGGACCTGGGGGCTGGGAACCCTAGATGAGGTTGGAAGTGTATGTACTGTAGTACATACTATAGAGCATATCTCATCTTTTGTACCACAAGAGGTACAAAAAGAGCAGGGATCCCCACCTTTTTGGACCTATGGGCACCTCTAGAAAGCACAAAATGGCTGACACGGGAGGCGGAGCCAACCAAAAAATGTCAGGGACTGAGGCTATGCATAACTCCATGGGTAACTCTTCAACATGTCAGGCAGAAGCTCCACTTAACAAGACGCCTTTCAAAACGAATATGCTGTTCTAAAACATTTCCTCGCATATATACATAATATACACATATTACGAATGTCTGGTAATTTCTCAGATGAAAATTTTCCTCATCTCTTCTTTGTTCAAACACGTAAATACATTTTGTTTGAGGTTTAAAAAAAAGGACTCTGCTCTCGTTAAAGAGGTTTAGGAAAGTCTAGGAATGCAAATACAGAGAACTCCATGAAGTATGAAGATGATCGAGACGGCACATCCAAGGACAGACATAATTTCCTGTTCTAAAAAAAATCTACAACTGAACAGAATGAGGAAGTCATCTAAGAGGGGGAATCCCTCTCAACGTTTCCCCGTCTTTTGATAAGAGCACTAAAGGAGGCCACAGCACAGTTTACACCAAGGTCTTCGGGGGGTGTTTCCCCAGGATTAAAGCAAGGACTCGGGGGTGGGGGGTGGCATCATGCACCTTTCCAACTACTGAGGACCCGTTGAGAGGCATCAACACAACAGAACAGTAAGGATGATTCAAATGACTGAGCTGAATGTTAAAGGTGCAGTTCCCCTTTGGAACAGGAAAATGAAAGTGCTTTCAAAGCACAGTGACCTCTCGTGCCCAAGCTCCCCTGGTCACCAAGCAAAGTTCCGGGACAAATTTGTGCCGAGATCCGACACCACGCAAATGGAAACAATTGTTTGTTTCTTGAAAAGAAGACAGCATGAAAACCGACAACACACTTAGATAATAAAGAGGTGACGAGGGCTAGGGCTGTTCTTACCAGGAGGGGCAGTTCTGATATTGTTGAGAAAAAACGAACCCTTATAAAAACATTCGTGCCCAAGCTCCCCTGGTCACCAAGCAAAGTTCCGGGACAAATTTGTGTCGAGATCTGACACCACACAAATTGAAACAATTGTTTGTTTCTTGAAAAGAAGAAAGCATGAGAACCGACAACCCACTTAGATAATAAAGAGGCGACGAGGGCTAGGGCCGTTCTTACAAGGAGGGGCAGTTCTGATATTATTGAGAATCTAGGACATAAAACGAACCCTTACAAAAACATCTTGCCGTTATGAGATCATACTGTGAATAAAGAGTAATTGGTGCTGTTGTCGTTTTAAACAAAAGGGTCTAATCGGGTACAGCATGAAAACCGACAACACACTTAGATAATAAAGAGGTGACGAGGGCTAGGGCTGTTCTTACCAGGAGGGGCAGTTCTGATATTGTTGAGAAAAAACGAACCCTTATAAAAACATCTTGCCGTTATGAGATCATACTGTGAATAAAGAGTAATTGGTGTCGTTGTTGTTTTAAACAAAAGGGTCTAATCGGGTACCTAAGACATCAATTTAATAATGTGTGACGGAAGTGTTGGGGGGGGGGGAATTAATCCCGGATCTTACAGCCCTTCAACAAAAGGGGGAAATCTCACAATATGCCCTCGAGCTGGTTTGCTTTGGCACTTTTTTTTTTTACTTCCGCAAAAGCTTTTAGCCAATCAAGGGGAAGAGCTCTCAACGGCAGCGGGACGGCTGCACCTTTGACTTGCAGGCCTGGTCATCGATGAAAGACGAGAAAAAGGCATGGTGGGAAAGAGAGAGTGAGTCAAGGATGAGGGAAAGACGGTGAAGAGGGGAAGCAGACTGTCCCCCAGCACAGACACCGAGACATACAGGTAGGGTGACGACTGTACCTAGTAAGGCTGCCCACAGCGGCCAGGCCCTGGGAGTCCTCGAGGACATTGGGTTCACTGCAGGAGGGGCAGGGAGGGCGAGCATTTAGGGAAGAAAATATAAAACAAGAAGCATGCAATTGTCTCTGTGTTCAGGAAAAAAGAAGAAGAAGTATCAGACGGATAATAAAAGGAAAGGAGGACAGTAAAACGCTCGGTCTTGGGACGGCCTCGCTCGAGAGCCAAAGCCGGGAAAGATGCCTTCTTGTTGATCGTCAAAAGTGCTTCCTATAGACGGAAGTTAGGAGGCGGGGAAACCTCCAGCTTCATAAAACACTTCAATGGCATTCGAACCAAAGGATAAAAGCCAAACGTCTGAGTGGGAACCTATCAGCTTCACGGTTTTGGTCAGCATACCCTTTGATAGGCATAACCTGAACACCTCAGCTTCTCTAATGTTTTGGACCCCCGCCCCATTGGTGCTCAGCTGTAGGGTTGTCAGGTGCCCTCATTGATCCGGAGGGGGATTTGGGGGGCATTCTGGGGTGGGTGGGGATGCCCACAAGCCCTGCCCCCAAGAGTGACCACGCATCCGGCCACCCCTCTCCCTTCCCTTCTGCCCAATTTAAACGGCTTCAGCTGATCGGCGGGGACCACATGGCCCGTCAATCAGCTGGAGGACCCTTTAAACCTAGCAGGAAGGAGGGAGAGGGGCGGTCACGGGCCGCACACTCAGCTCACAAAAAGACCCTTTAAAGGGTCTTTTTGTGAATGGGTTGGGGGCCGCGGGGCTGGGGGAAATCAACCCCATGTGCCACAGCCCCCACCCCACTCGCAAAAAGACACTTTAAAGGGTCTTTCTGAGACCCAGGTGTGCAACCTGCAACCACCTCTCTCCCTCCCTCCGGCTATATTTAAAGGGCCCTTCAGCTGATTGGTGGGCCACGTGGTCCTCACCAATCAGCTGAAGCCCTTTAAATAGGGCAGGAGGGGAGGGAGAGGGTTGGCCGGGCAGGTGGTCGCTCTTGGAGGCGGAGCTTCCCCCAGCAGCTAGCTGGCCAGGGGCAGATTGAAGCCCCCCAAAGCAGGGGAACCCTTGCCCGGATCTGGGGCCAGCAGCCCTACTCTGCTGACTGTGACATACGAGGCCCCGATCAGGATCTTCGAGTTCTTTTTAAAAAATTTGCTGGTGGGGGTGGGGCAAACACTGTTTTTTTGAAAAAAAGGGAAATAGGATACCTTAATGTTTTCTCCAGCAGTACAAATAGGAACTTGGGGGATCAGGAAGGGGGCAATGGGTAAGGGGCTAAAGTCACCCTGCCCCACTCCGAATTGAGGGATCAATTCTACCATAGAGTTTCTACCATAGAGTTCCAACATGTCTATGTCACTTCTGCGTCACATCGAAGTCACAAGGATGCAGCTAAAATGTCGGCCTCCCTCTTTTTTGGGGGGGGGGGTTAAGTTGCCCCTGCGGGCCAGCTGAATGGTGAGGCCTGGAAGCAGGGGACCCCCACCTCCACCAGGGGGGTCTTTCAGGATAAGGCAGCTTCATGTGTAAGTAATTGCTCAGAGAACTCTATGCAGAGTTGCCTGCTATGGAAACTAACTTAGCATGGGAATTAAGACGAGGGATTGGATACTCTCCTGGAACCACTGACAAGGAAACAATATTAGAGTCTCATTAGTGGCAGATGTTCCTGAGCTCCCTTCTCTGATCAGAGTGAAGCAATGAGGCAGCCCTCTGACTGAGTCCAGCACGGAGCAGTAAAGGACTGACAGACCTTCCTGTTATCCAAACAAAAATGTCCCAGTGGCAGGATCCTCTCTTTCCTGGTAATTTTATGCCCACCTGACCATCTACCCACCCTGGTGGTATCATGCCAGGGCCATCTTGCCTCTACTTTAGAACGAGTGCTATCTGCCATCGCTTGGAGGGAGGGAGAAGAATTGGCGTCAGTGTTCCCTCTAAGCTGAGTTAGAGCTAGCTCACAGTTTTTTAGCCTCCGGCTCACACATTTTTGTCTTAGCTCAGGAAGGGAGGGCTCCAGAGCAAACTAGTCCGTGCAGCAGCCAAATTGCTCGTTCACAACTTTAATGCCAGTAGCTCACAAAGTAGAATTTTTGCTCACAAGACTCCACAGCTTAGAGGGAGCATTGGTTGGCGTGTCTCAAGATTCTCTCCCTCTCTCTAACCTTGCCCCTCTTTACAGGGGTGGAGGATGGGACGCCATATGGTAACAAAACTGAATATAAACATCTGGACCTGTGTGTCTGAAACCCATGGCCGCTATCCCAAAACTATTGTCTACCAACCAATTAGGGTCCCTTTCTGACCAACACCTATGTGTAAAATGAAAGGAGGGATGTGGAGTGGTGGACTATGAACACATCAGTAAAAACACCGCATTGCTATACATGTATTTGTTTTGAACAGAAGAATAACAATACCCACACAGTCACATTGCTAGTCAAGTTATATATGCACATCTGGCTGGCTCTAATTTTACCTACGTGCAAAGTGAAAATTTCCCCGACAGGTCATCATTCCGACATAGCCCGTGTTTGGAACGAAAGAAATTTATTTGATCAAGTTATCATTTAATGAAATGAGTTAAATGTTTTGTGCATTACTAAAATATCAATACGCTTGCCCTTTTGAGAAACTGAAGATATTGTAAACTACCTGTGTAATTTTCATAAATCAACACTACCTTTCCTTAGAAGGAAACACCATATTTCATGTTTCTTTCTTTCTCATTCTCCGTTACAGTAATATATCAAAACTATAAAAGCCTCACAAAATAAGCAAGCGGTCTCCTCGTTAGCGCTCAGCCCCAGCAAGTTAAATTGTTCCTCGCCAACGAATCAATCAAAAGTTTTTGCTAGTTAAGTTACCCATGAAAAAGGGCTTACAGATTTATGAAGTGTTTTTTAAGCCATAGCTGTCAAACTCCTTCACAGCTGGCTGGTACAGTTTATAATAAAAACCCTGAACATGTAAAATGTTCGCAAGGGAAGTCAAAGGTGATGTATTTTAGAAAGAGAAGCATGGAGCCCCACTGGTATTTCACAGCTTTTCTTTTTCATGGTTATGTGTATGTCAAGTGCCATCTCAGCTGGCTTATGGCAACTCTGTAGGGTTTTCAAGGCAACAGATCAGCAGAGGTGGTTGGCTGTTGCATGCCTCGGTATAGCAACCCTGGACTTCCTTAGTGGTCTCCCATCCAAGTACTAACCAGGGTTGACCATGCTTAGCTTCTGAGATCTGATGACCTAACCTGCACGATCCAGGTCAGGGTTTTCATGGTTATAACCAGAGGCAATTTTTAAGTGCTAAATCACACACGGTGACTGACTGGCACACAGTGAAAATGGACTTCAAACCAGCATGTTTCTCATGTGAAGATTCCTGGTATAGTGGAATAACCTGACTGTATGGTGTTTCCTTCTCACCTGCCTTGTTTTTTCACTATGCACAAGAAGTTCAGAAAAGACCGCCTCAATCATTGGGCGTGCTTATCACTATGCAAAGGCACGGCGGGACAGCCAATCAGTTAGTTGAACCCACCCCTAAGAAAACAAGATTGGGTCAGCGAGGGGAATTAATTTTACAGATCGATGCCTAGATATCTTCATATGCTTGCTAAGTTATTATAAAAATTAAACTCTGAGAGTCAAGGCATTCAAAAAGAGTACACTCAGGAATTCTTATCTGCAGATATGGGACAGTGTGCCCTCATACAATCTTGCTTTCTAGAGTTGCCAGTGAGATCTAGGGGTACATCTCATCTCATTTTTTACAGTTGCACATTTGTTCTCTGTCCTGTGCCACACACCTGCGTCTGAAGATCTGTGCATATGTAGCACGAGAACAATAATATTAGTAAATAATATTAGTGAGCTCAGAAAGGACTAGTATTTGCAGTTAGTCGACTGCAAGACCATAGAGGTCATGCAAGGCCTAACTACAAGTCACATCCTTTCTGTGCCTCCTCTGGGTCCAGTCAAACCAGACCTCTGCTGAGCATTTGACATTCAGCAATTCCCGCAATCTTTAGACTTAATTCTTAGGTGTATGGAGACTGATTTGTTGAGAGCCTTTGCCTCATGTGGTTTTTCCAACCTGAAATGTAGGGTTGCTAGGTCCCCTCCTTGCTCTGGTGGGGGGATCTGGGGGGTGTTCCAGGGGTGGGCGGGGATGCCCCCAAGCCCCACCCCTGAGAGCGACCACCTGCCTGGCCACCCCTCTTTTTACAAGTGGAGCCTGCACCCGTAATCTCCCCCTCCCTCCCTCCTGCTGGATTTAAAGGGCTGTCCAGCTGGTCGGCGGCCCATGTGGTCCCCGCTGACCAGCTGAAGCCTTTTAAATTGGGCAGGAGGGGAGGGGAGAGACATGGCCAGGCAGCTGGTCGCTCTCGGGAGGGCTGGGGGGGGCTTCTCCCACCCACCAGCTCAGTGAGGGCAGATTGAAGCCCCCAGAAGCAGGGGAACCCCCGACTGGACTTGGGGGCTGGTAACCCTACTGAAATGCCATGAAGGAGCTGATTCATGCCCAGCTGGGGAACCTTGGGTATAACGATGAGCTACGCATACATTTTTGCCACAGGAGAAACAGTGGCTCCCTGGGGCTGACTGAAATCAGGAAAAATGGAATGGGTGGGAAGGATGAAGCCCCCTTGCTCTGTGTGTCCCAATCTGAATCAGGCCCCCTTATGCCCAATCTTAATGTGTAGTCAAGCCCTCTGAGAATTAAGTGCATGCCTGGTTTGATAAGATCCAGGACAGAAATGGGGTGGACCCAGAAACAGTAATGTGTAGTCAAGCCCTCTGCCCTTCCTTCACAGATCTTCTCGCCAATAATACCCATGTGTACATGGTATTATTTCAGTATTGTCTTTGACAAGATCTTTATTCACTGCTGAGTTTAAGCATAAGGTATATATCTTCAGATCGTGTTGTAGAAAATGACCTTTTTAAAACATGAACAATAACTTTTGTCTAAACGTATTTAGGGGATGTCAAATCTGCATTTTGGAAAAAAGAGAGGACATTGTAACAGGTAGCGTTGGAGTTGTTATTACACCTCAGTGACATTGCCTGCACAGAGACTCAACTGCCCTCCATACGTCTACGTTTAATCAGAGCTTGTGGCAACCATTCTGACCTATGAGTCACAGACTACATTATACCTTTGGCATTTCAGTTCTTGGGAGGTATATCAGGAGATGCAAAATGTGGTTACCTTTGGCTGGGTAACATGCCCACCTCAGCCTGAGGTGCAGACATGCTGGAGAGATGGCTGGAGAATCGCCTCCTCCCAACGGAACCCATAAGGTATGCTTCTTGTTCACTTACCACACTGGGCATGCTCACCGAGTCATCTGCAAGGAATTCGGAGCGCAGGATAAATCAGGCAGTCGAGTGACGATCAGAGTGACGATCAATTCCTTGGCACGTTCTTTGGGCTATGGTACTTGTGACTAGACACTTGGTGGCTGGTTAGCCTTGAACTTTCAAAGCAAAGACCAACCATCTCTTCCAGAAAAGAAATAATTCTGTATTGCTGGAATATGCATTTCTGTCTGTCTGTCTGTCTGTCTGTCTGTCTGTCTGTCTGTCTGT
>NW_015172591.1:190652-234238 GCF_001447785.1 Gekko japonicus
CCATCCATCCATCAATCTATCCATCTATCTATCATCTATTATCCACCTATCTATCCACCTATCTATCCACCCATCTATCCACCCATCTATCCACCCATCTATCCACCCATCTATCCACCCATCTATCCACCCATCTATCCACCCATCTATCCACCCATCTATCCACCCATCTATCCACCCATCTATCCACCCATCTATCCACCCATCTATCCACCCATCTATCCACCCATCTATCCACCCATCTATCCACCCATCTATCCACCCATCTATCCACCCATCTATCCACCCATCTATCCACCCATCTATCCACCCATCTATCCACCCATCTATCCACCCATCTATCCACCCATCTATCCACCCATCTATCCACCCATCTATCCACCCATCTATCCACCCATCTATCCACCCATCTATCCACCCATCTATCCACCCATCTATCCACCCATCTATCCACCCATCTATCCACCCATCTATCCACCCATCTATCCACCCATCTATCCACCCATCTATCCACCCATCTATCCACCCATCTATCCACCCATCTATCCACCCATCTATCCACCCATCTATCCATCCATCCATCCATCCATCCATCTATTTATTATCCACCCGTCCGTCCGTCTATCATCCATCTTGCCTACCTATCATCTATCAATCTTCCATCCGTCTATCTATTATCTGTCTGTCTGTCTGTCTGTCTATCTATCTATCTTCCATCCGTCTATCTATCTTCTATCCGTCTATCTATTATCCATCTGTCTGTCTATCCATCTATCTATCTTGCTGTCAAGTCACAGCTGACTTCTGGAGACCCCCATTGGGTTTTACAGGCTAGAGACATTCAGAGGTGGCTTGCCATTGCCTGCCTCTGCATCACAACCTTGGTATTCCTTGGTGGTCTCCTGTCCAAATACTTGCTTAGCTTCTGAGGTCTGACAAGACTGGGCTAGCCTGGGCTATCTAGGTCAGGGTATTACTTTCTTTGTTGTTAGCCACCCTGAGCCCACTCAGGGAGAGTGCGAGATAAAAACTGAACAAAATAAATAAATATCGTAAATAGTGCAGCCCTCGATCTCAGCTTCACCCATGGATGAAAGGCGAGCAAGGGCAAAACGGCACATTAGTGGTTTTTAAGAGTCAAGATTGGGTTCCGAGAATAGCTGCTGAGAATTGAGCCTTTAAAAGGGGGGGGGGAACAAAAGAACCCCAAAAGGGGGTCAGAGGAAGTCTCCTGCCTTCCCCATGCCCCAAGCTCTTTTCCCCACAGAAAAAGAGCATTGGGGAGGGGGAGTTAGTTCCCCATGTTTGCTTCTCCCAATGCAGAATATTCCAGATGGAGCAGCAAATATGGGTAAACATCTGGGGAGGGGGAGGCAAGAACCATTCCTCTCCCATCGGTGGATTTCTGAGCCCATTTGGGCTCTTCTTTCTTTTCTTTTTTTAGAAGCTGCTACCTGCAGCTGCTGTGAGGCTGTGGAGAACCTGAGTTGGGTCTGGACCCAGCTCTCAGAAAACACTAATGTTTAGTTTGGCCTTAAGTTGGTGGTGTATCAGAGAACTTTCTGCTGCATTGTGTTCCACAGGTAAACAAAAGAAAACATGGGCCATGTAGTCACTTAGGAGAGGCACCGGTCTCCATGCCTGCAGTCGTGGCGACCATCAGTGAGAGACAGCTTTGAGATGTTGCAGGCAACGTTTGTAAGAAGAACAAACATAGAGCGTTGAAATAGTAGCATGGGCCCTGTGGTTTCCAGTTTGACTGGGGACATCTACTGACTTTGCCCTGATCTGCCTGCTGGGCATGCTAGACCTTGCTTCTAGCTGCAAAAGGGGGGCACAATATGGCCCTAACCAGTAGTGTACACTGTCAACTTGCTAGTTAGGGATGCCAGCCTCCAGGTGGGCAATATTCAAATACTGGGCCCTTGCAGGCGTGAGTACTTACTCTCTTCGTCCTCCTCGTCCGTCCGGCTCAGGGTATCCTGGGAAGCCTGTTGGGAAGGCTCGCTATCTTGTTCCCAGACTGTTCCAGTGCCAGTATTGGAGCGGGACATCGTGGCCAGGCTCAGCCGGTACGCAGAGGTGGACGTGCCCACAGTGCTGATGGAGGTCTTCCCTTGATAGGCTGAACAGATTGGGGAAGCGGGGTGGGGTGGAATGCAAGAACGTTACTGGCCCTTCTATGTTAATGGGAATGAGCAAAAAGTGAGTGAGGAGCCCGATTATCTTCTTTCAGTCGGAGACCTTCTGAAAGGGTAAGTGGAAGGGCCTTATGAGGTCAATGACCCTCTGTAAGGGTGGCCAGCCTCCAGGTGATGAAAGAAAGCAACGAGAGAATCATGGAACAAGGGGTCACAAAAACGCAAAAAATATACAAGCGTTGAACACTTTGATATTTGATATTGCATTGTTTTAATGAGTTTTGGTGATTTGATGGTTTTAATCTGTATTTTAGTTTGTGCAAGCCGCCCTGAGCCTGCTTTGGCAGGGCGGGATATAAATTAGAATATAAATTTAAAAAAACACTTAGTAATAATCAAATTGCTGCTTTGTATAAATATCGTGTATAAATTTTTGTAAAGAGGGCAACAGTTAAAAGTCATAGAACCTGCATGCCGATACCTCCTCTTCACTGTGACAATCTCTCACCATTCAGGCAGTGGTGGCGTATTTGAAATTATTTTGGTTTACGGTTGTTTGCGGTCTGCTCCTTTGATGAGAGACTGTCACAATGAAGAGAGAAACTGGCATGTAGGTTATGTGACTTTTAATTGTTTCCCTCTTCTCGGGAATTGATACACTATACTTATATAAAGACACAATTTGATTATTGTTTAGTAAGTGTTCACGGTTGTATATTTTTGTAGCCCCCAGCCCCCTCTGCATCCACCCCCCGCCATGCTGCCCCCTCCCCCTCCCACAGGAAGACTGCGGCCATGGCGGGAAGACGGTTGCGAGGGACGGGCCCGCCCCTGTGGGAGCCAGAGAAGTAGGCAGTCAAGGCAGCCTGAGCTGCGTGGAGCCACGAAGAGCTGCTGGGCCAGGAAAGGAGGTGGCTAGAAGGCAGGGCCCCAGCCGAGTGAGGCGTCTTCTCTGCTGAAGTGAAGTTCTGTTCTGACTTGATTTTTGGCACATGCTGCGCCTGTGGGCAGGACACAGCCACCAATGGATGGAGAGACCTTGTGAGTGACAGGTCAGCAGGCCAAAGGCTGTGGGAGCATGTCAAACATTCACCCCAAAACAGCTTTATATATAAGGAGAGATTAGGTACTCATGTGTAGAACCATAGGACTGTCAGGTTTTTAAATGATATTTTAGCACTTTTTAATGTATGACTAGAAGATGATGCAGGGTGTATATTTTTTGGCAATAAAGGCCATGTGGATTTGCCTCCATCCACCACCTTTCTCCCCGGGACAGCCTCACCTGAGCCACTGTGCACGGCTTCCTTGAGGATCTTCAGTTCATTGTTGAATTCTGCAATAAGGGAGCTCTTGCACAGAGGACGGGGAATGAAGCGCCGTTCGAGCTGGTCAGCGATGTGTTGGCGGGCCATCATCTCCTCATGATTCTCAGCAGGCTGAGCCAGCAACTGGTGGGGACAGGAAAGAAGAAGAAGAAGAGGAGGAGGAGGAGGAGATTGGATTTATACTCCGCCCTTCACTCGAAGTCTCAGAGCGGCTTACAAATTCCATGCCCTTCCCCTCCGTACAACAGACCCCCTGTGAGGTAGGTGGAGTTGAGAGAGCTCTTTCAAGAACTGCTGTTATGGCTTGCCCAAGGTCATCTAGCAGCTGCGAGTGGAGGAGCGGGGAATCAAACCCGGTTCTCCAGGATTAGAGTCCACACACCTAACCACTACACCAAACTGGAATGGGTGTGAAGAACAAAGAGCATCATCAGGTAAATTGCTGAGTATTTAAGGAAGGTGACATAGCTCAGTGGCAGAGAACCCGCTTTGCAAGTTTTATATGCTATTCCTCCTTACTGTCAAGATTCAAGATGTTGTTTCTGCAAAACGTCACATCCTCATCTCTTTAATAAAGGTTTAGCAATGGCATTTGACAAGGAAACGAGACATTTAGCATCAGAAGGAGATTTACCTTGCACTGAATGAAAGGTCGAAGGAGCACAAAGATAGGAATCCGGGTGCGGACAATAAAATCCAGGAAATCCCACAAGGCCAGGCCTCCCACTTTCCGCAAAGCCATCTCTTTGACCTGAAGGCTCAGCCAATACCACTGGCTGCCAAGTTGACGCTCAAAGCAGACTAAGATCACCTTCAGGGCTACAAGTGAGACAAATGACAGAAGAATTAGTGTGGTGCTGTGACAACAAGAAGAATCAACGCTTTACATATCTATACTCTGCAACACAACATATACATGCACTGTTCCTGCCAGAGACCAGCTGGTGAGACAGCCTCCTCGTGGAGAGTGATTAAACGCACAGTCAAATAGACCAAACTTCACTTTTATTGGGTATCTCATGCATTCAAAGATGATAGACTCGTGTCCATTTGGTGAATGGCTGACAGAGTGCATCCTGAATTTTCTTAGTCCATTGCTTTGACTTTGTGGTGAAAAGACACAATCCTATGTGCGGGTGAATTCTAACAATGCATGGAAAAGGGGTAACAAAACTTTGGCAGGCTCTGCTAACTACAGGAAAAGGAGCCCATCTGCTACCAATAAGGAGTGCTATTTCTGAGCATCTGACCTGAGGAGTTACTGAACTACATTTCCCATCATGCATTCCCTTAAAGGTAAAGGACTATTTGCTCTAAATACAAACCGCTAGCTGCATATTCTGCTGGGGCAGTATACATACATACCTAACTGTATGCAGTGAGTCTTTCCTCATCTGTTTTTAGTTCTTTGGGAGATAAATGGTCTTGCAGTTCCCAGTCTGTATTTGGTTCTGTTTATGCTCTATGTAGTTTTACATCAGTTTGGTTCTCTGTACTTTATCCTCTTTATCAGGGGCCCACACCCTTTTTCAGACTGTGGGCACTTTTGGAATACTTACACAGAGTGGTGGGTGCAGCTAAAAAAAGGCCGCTACAGGAGGAAGAGCCAACTACAAAATGGCTGCCACAAGAGGCGGAACCAACTACAAAATGCCAGGGAGTGGCATCATACATAAATCTAGCAGTAACTCTACACCATTTCAGGCAAAAGCTGCGTTCAATGGGATGCCTTTTAAATGAACATATTGTTTAAAAATATTTCACCTTCAGTCAGGCAGTGAAGATCCTTGTGCTGTGGTGGCGGCTGCTGCCCAAGCAGCTTTTTCAAAAATTGGCACAGCCAATCAGATCTCCAATAGCCAATCGGAAGCCTTGCTGGGCAGAACACCCACCTGCCCCTGCTCACTCCTAAAAACACCTGCGGGTGCCATCAAAGGTGCTGGGAACTGCCATGGTACCCATGGGTATCACATTGGGGAACCCCCCCCCTCCTGCAGGGTTGCCAGCTCTGGGATGGGGAATACCTGGAGATTTTAGGGGTGGAGCCTGGGGAAGGTAGGATTTGGGAGGAGCTCATGAGGGCACAAGTCCATAAGTGTCCACCATCCAAAGCAGCCATTTTCTCCAGGGGAACCGATCTCTATCGTCTGGAGATAAATATTAATACTGGGAGCTCTCCAGCCTGCACATGGAGGTTGGCAACCCAACCCACTCATTGTCCCACCTTGATCTCTCTTTCCAATCAGAGGCAATATCTTTCCTGTACCATTCATAGCAAAAACGCTCACTTGAAAGATGGGCGTTTGAACTCTCAGAGGCCTGGCTTAAGCTTCTTTGTTCAGTAGTGGAGGAAGGTGGGGAAGAGGCCCAGGGAGATACTACGAAATAGCCTGCACAATCGGACTTCCCCCTCACATTTTATACTCTCTTAAAGAATCATTTATTCAGAGATTTGGTTATAAGGAGGTTAAAATGTACAATATTACAAAGTAAACAGTCACTGCATCTCAAAAGGGACATTGCGGAGCTGGAGAAAGTGCAGAGGAAGGCAGCCAAGATGATGAGGGGGTTGGAGGAACCTAGGAGGAAAGGCTGAAGAGTCCTGGACTTTTCAGTGTTGCTTCTCTTTCTGTGTTGCTTTTGTTGGAAGTTCCAGGCATGATGTCCCTGCCTCAGCCTCCAGACTTCGTGGCAAGAGAGACTAGATAGCTAGATGGGCACCCTGACCTTTCCTCCTGTGTTTACTCTTCTGCCATTGTCCCCTTCGAAATGTAGATTGTGTTCTCAGGGACAATTTCCCTTCCTTCCGTACACTTCCTCAGATGATGACGAACTTTCTCCTTGCACGTATCAAGAGGGACGACATGCGGTCCTCTCTTGGCACCATGAGGCAGATCTGCTTCCATCCTTAGCTAGTAAGTTAGTACTCTATCCTGTCCCTACTCTTTCCTATCCAAAAGTGTACTTATCAAATAAAGAGAGAGGTATTTCTCCGTTAAACTTGCAATGTGGCTCTGTGTAGCATTATACGCTGGGAAACCTGGTATAAACCACTCTAATGGCAGAAAGTGAAGAGGACCTTAAGAGCCTCTTGCTCAGGATAAAAGAGGAGAGCGCAAAAGTGGGCTTGAAGCTCAACATCAAAACAATTAAGATCATGGCATCCGGCCCCATCACTCCTTGGCAAATAGAAGGGGAAGTTGTGGAAGTAGTGACAGACTTCACGTTCCTGGGATCCCAGATCACCGCAGACTGTGACAGCAGCCATGAAATTAAAAGATGCCTGCTCCTTGGGAGGAAAGCGATGGCGAACCTAAACAGCATGATAAAAAGTAGAGACATCACCCTGCCAACAAAAGTCCGCATGGTCAAAGCAATGGTATTCCCAGTAGTCACGTATGGCTGCGAAAGTTGGACTATAAGGAAGGCCGAGTGCCGAAGAATAGATTCTTTTGAACTATGGTGCTGGAGAAGACTCTTGAGAGTCCCTTGGACTGCAAGGAGATCAAATCAGTCAATCCTAAAAGAAATCAACCCTGACTGTTCCCTGGAAGGCCAGATAATGAAACTGAAGCTCAAATACTTTGGCCACCCAATGAGAAGGGAGCACTCACTGGAGAAGACCCTGATGCTGGGAAAGACTGAAGGTCAAAGAAGACGGGGATGGCAGAGGATGAGATGGTTAGACAGTGTCATCGATGCAACGAACATGAAATTGAGCCAACTTCAGAGGACGGCGTTAGACCGGAAGGCCTGGCGTGATCTGGTCTATGGAGTCACAAAGAGTCGGACTTGATTGTGCGACTGAACAACAAACCTGGTCAGGTGATGCTGCTGCATTTGTAGCTTTGTTTAAAGTGCTCTGCTAACTAGTGGGAACTGGACTAACCACACCACTTAACCCCAACAGGTTTCCGCTCACCCAAGTAGGCCGCCTGGCTCGTGGACTCGGCCAGGCCTTCCTTGCGCAGGTCCTTCCCTGCATCGCCTGGCGTGGAGCAGTGGGCCGGGGAGCTCTCCAGCATGAAGTTCTTGCTGCGGGATGTGCTGATGATGCGAGGTGGCAGCAGGATGTTGATGACCGTCTGGAGCAGCAAGAGGACTTCAGGCTGCTCCAGCCAAGGGCTGTCTGAGGAGGCACAGAAAGGGAAGGATGAAGGCCGGGCCGGGCCCCGGACACACTAAGAAGATGCCGCACTGTTTGCAGCACTACCCGCTCATGGACAAGAGGAACATTCCGTACACCCCACCCATCCCCGCTTACTCCTCCTGTAAGCAAAAGCGCGAAGCCATTTTAGCACTAACACAACCCCGACAGCTCCCGATTTTAACTTGGCAGTGATACATCGTTCTTGGCTTTTGTCTCTCGAGAAGGGCTTCTTCACACTGGCCTGGACCGTGCTCACAGTTAAACCACCCCCTCCTTGCATTCTGGCCGGGGTTGTCAACTCCAGGCAAGCCTACCCACAGGATTATCTAAGGACTCAGCACGTCCCTCTCCTCAGGATCTGTGTGGTGGAATCATTTGGTTACGGTTCAGCCACAAGGTCTTAGGAAAAGTATCAACCTTTCGTGAGGAAACAGAGACCATTTCCACAGTAGTGAAATTCCAGGAAACAGAGACCATTTCCACAGTAGAGACATTCCCCGCATTGACGTTTTTAAATCTGCGCATTGCGTGAAATTTTCCACATTCGATTTTTCCTCACCAGGCGCAAACCCGAAGTTTTCTCCTTTCACCGCGTTTTTGGAACTCGCTAAAACTGGGGATTCTAAAAATGTGGGGAAAGGAGGAGAAAACTTTGGGTTTGTGCCTGGTAAGGAAAAATCTATTGCGGGAAATTTCAGAGTATAAAAGAAGGAGAGTTCGAGCCACACGAGTGACATGGGATTGGGTAGACGGAAGCCCTGGGAATCTCTGGCTTGCTTCCCATTTCTGAATTTGGGCTTTGTCTGGCATGCTCAGTCATGGCTCAGACTGCAAAAACAGGAGCGCCTCTGTCAGAGAGTGAATTCAGAAAATACAACTGCAACGAGAGAAGGAAGCCACGACGCCTATCCCAGTTCCTTCTGATTGTCCCTCACAAGCCCGATAGACAACACACCACGGAAAGAACATCCATAGAGAGAGAAACACAGAGGTGAAAGGAAGCACAAACATTCGCTGTTTCAGAGGGGGAAGGAGTGGGGTGAAAACAGAGGAATCTTTCTGTTGAATTAATCAGACCTTTGCTTCCTGATCCTACTGTGAGCACAAATGGAATCAGTAGGTTTAAAAGCATTCCTTCCCTTCTTTCCTGATTGGTGAATGGGGAGATCACGTGGCTTAAGGGGAAATCTTCTTTCAAAGCCTGTGCGGTGATAATAAGAAAGAATTAAATCATTGTACTGTAAGGTTGTAAGGGGGGGACGTGACTGTAACGGAAAGGGATCCACAGACTCCTTACAAGAGCATCTCTTTAATACACCTATCAGCACCAAGCTGGATAATCTTGTATAATGGCAAATTCTACTTTCAATAAAATGTCCACAGTTTTTATCTCATTTACATCTCATTTTATCCTGAATGTATTGATAACTATCTATGCATTTTAATGTAAGTAAGGCCAACATTTAAAATAAAGAATCTAGAAGAAGAAAAAAGCAACCCCCCTACTTTTGTGCTTATGATAGGTTCCTCATTCATAAGCATAATATCTGGATGCAGATACATGTACTGAATTTGAGGGGAAACTGGAATTTTTCAAGGGCCTTCGGGGGTCTCTCAAATCTGACTCCTTCGAAGTACAAGAGATATGGAACCCACAGAAGTCGACACAAGAATCCACACTAGCACTGTATTTTCATTATTCAGGATCACAAAAGATGTTATTTGATAAACAGTATGCAAACCAATAAAAGCTGTGCATTTACAGTTCATGTGATCTCTCCACCCAGTTACCTGGCTTCACTTGACACCAACCCGAATTCCAGAAGCCCTCCAGCCCCCCAAAAGTAGTTTGATACCGCTAGATAATAATAATTTATACCAGACGTAGGAGTTTGTTTTTTAAAATGGATTCTTTCTGTCAACTCCTTGAAATCCTGACATACAAAACTGATAAAGCAGTCTCTTGTTGAACCCTCAGCTCTTTGTATGCAAGGTTTGGAATTACACTGAACTTCAGACAGAAGGGAAAAAATAAATGATCCTCAGATTTGCAGAAAAGAACATTGACTATCAATGCAGATGCATTCAGTCATTTCAGATAGGGATTAGTTCTGTGAAACTCTAAAACTTGTCTACATGACCCATGGATGTCCTGTGGTTTTACCACAGTTCTCGTATTCTAAAGCACAACAGTGGTCTATACCTCTAAGCTTCCCAGGAAGAATTAATGATCTATTGCATCAGCTGTTCAGTAGGCTGAACCCAGCATAGTTCCACTGCAATTGCAGTGGGACTATTCTAAATCGTCACCCACCGAAGATTTGGATAATTGTCGAACGCAGACATTCCGAACTTTTAACTTATTCATGGGAAAGTTTACGGTTCGCTTCACAGATTTTGCCCAGCTTTCGCAGAAAACAAGAGAGATCACCGATGAGTCAGTGTCTCAACCACATGAGAAGCAAAGCCTGTTGAGCAGGCGAGGCAGTCACACCTGAATCTGCAATGCTACAAGCCGGACAACAGCTGTGCTGAAGGGCAGAGGTGGCGAGAGATAAGGGCTGAGATGAAGAAGGGGTAATCCATCGGCCACACTGGAAGGTCCCACTACTCCCATCACCTGTAATACAAACACAGCACATCACCAAGACCAGCTCTTGACGTTCCATCCATGTCATACCCTCCGAGGGCAATGAGGGGCACACATCAGATAGCACAAGACTGGGGGGGGGGTACTCTGGGAGCCTGAGCCCCCACAAGGCCTTGCGGTAGCTGGGGCTAGGAAGGAAAAGGAGTGGTTCTAGCAGGAGGTGGGGATGGAGGAAGGGGGACTGCTACAGGGTTGACCAGAAGGGGTGAACGGGAGGCACAAGGGGAAGCAGTACATTGAGGAATGTACCCAGTACTAGTCCAGAACAACTAGCACCGCATTGGTGAAAGAGGTGGGATTGGAGGGTATGCCATGTAGCTAATATAAGCTGTAGAAACAACGTCTGGAAATCACAGTGTGTTTCTAGTTGGCTTTTGAATCACCCCTTTTCTTTCTTCTTGCCTCTAAGTAATGTCCCGAGTCTGCCCTTGGCTGGGTTTCATACAATGTTCAGACTCTCCTGGATGTTCAACTGTCTTTGAGGATTAACTCTGTAAAGGAACTCAGATCTATGCTCAAAAGTGGCTTTGGTGGGGGGAGTTAATAATGCTGCTTACAGCACATTCTTAAATCATCAACACTCCTCTCTTCAAGTGGAGCCGGAGGGCAGACAATACAATCCTGCTTCTCAGCCTTCAATGTCCAGTAGCTTGAATTGGAAGGTGGTACCTGGATGGCCCAGGTGAACCCGATCTCATCAGATCTTGGAACCTAAGTAGGGCCAGCCCTGGTTAGTACTTGGATGGAACACCACCAAGAGTCCAGAGTTGCTACACAGAGGCAGGCAATGGCAAACCACCTCTCATTGTCTCTTGCCTTGATCTGGATGGCCAAGGCTAGCCCGATCTCATAAGATCTTGGGACATAAGCAGGGTCAGTCCTGGTTAGTACTTGATTGGGAGACCACCAAAGAAGTCCAGCGTTGCTACGTAGAGACAGGCAATGGCAAATCACTTCTGATTGTCTCTTGCCTGAGAACTCAATAGGGTTTCCATAACTCTGGTGCGATTTGACGGCACTTTCTATCACCACCTAAATTTAGATCTTACTGGGAAAGATTTCTGGTGGGCCAAAGTAGCTTCTGACAGTATTGTGATGCTGGACTGGAGGACTAGTATTACTTGTATTTCATCTCCTACCTATCATCATGACTTGTATATTTATTTAGACATAATAGACATAGGGTTGCCAAGTGGCACTTAACTCCTCAGCGGGGGACTCCTGTGCGGCTTCCGGTGCGCGCGCACGCAAAGCGTCCACGCACCGCATGCACGTCACTAGGAAGTGATGTTATGATGCCGGGCACGCTGGGGGTGCGGCCACGACCATACAAGGGAAAACCATAGAGTTTTCCCTTGTATGGCCGTGGCCCCGCCCCCAGTGTGCTTGGCGTCATAGCGTCATTTCCTGGTGACACGCACGCCAGGGCGGGGTTCCCCCTGGGGCCCGATTCCCCAACGTCGGGGAATGGGCCTCTGGGGCAGGGGTTTCCCCGCCCTTGGCAGCCCTAAATAGACATTTTTTAGAAAAGTAGAACCGTGGGACCTCAGTAGTGTCTCTCTTCTCAAGGAACTATCCTGTAAAAGTCTGCTTCAGTATATCTCGGGGGAAATGAGGAGCCATAATGGACCTTTGGTGACCTTCAAGCAACTTAGAATACCAAACGAGTCCAGCTACATTAGACCAAAGGTTCATCTAGTCCAACACCCATCCTAAGAATGGACAGTCAGATGCTTGCGGGAAGATATTTTTGTCCCCAGGAAACTGGTATTCAGGGTCATACTGCCTCTCAACATGGATCTTCCATTTAGATGACCCCTTTACAAAGTCATTTACCCTTACGGCTGCAAATCTGGTTAAATTGTCATATGTCATGTGTAGAAGATGAAGTGCATGCAAAATGTTTTGCAGTGGCACTTAAGGTGGTTACTTTTCCAGGAAGCTTCACACTTAGGCTTCTACACAGGTTTGCCCTGTGGGGGCGGGGGTGAGAAGAAGAAGTAGAATTAGAAGAAGAATTAGAAGAATTAGAATTAGAAGAATTAGAATTAGAAGTTTTAGAATTAGAAGATTTAGAATTAGAAGATTTAGAATTAGAATTAGAAGAATTAGAATTAGAAGAAGAAGAATTAGAAGAAGAAGAATTAGAAGAAGAATTGGATTTATACCCTGCCCTTCACTCGGAGTCTCAGAGTGCCTTACAATCTCCTTCCCTTCCTCTCCCCATAACAGACACCCTGTGAGGTAGGTGGGGCTGGGAGAGCTCTGAGAGACTTTCCCCCACTTTTAAAATTAGCATACTGTTCAAAAATATTTTCATGCATAGACAAAAAAGTATACATATAGATTTAGCTAAGAAACCCTTATCTGCCACTATCCATTTTGCAGGCATCTAAAACACTTACCCCACATTAACTAGCTTTTACATTAGGCTTGCCAAAATTCAAACATTTTTGCCAAGGCTTCAAAGAAATTAAATGAAACTGTTATACAATTAGACTGTGCTTGCTGTGGGTTTGTTTGAATCAATGACACTTTGGCATTGCTAATCTGAAACAGAAAGATCTATCACAATCTGCAGGCTGGCTTTGGCAGTTCCCAGTGATGGAACTACATGACAGAAGGATCTGAACATTGCAGACAAACCCATGAATTACGGTAAGACTATGGACACTACCAATAGCAGAGCAAATTTACTCGGTAATCACTCTGATTAGTCAATTATCAACGCCTTTTTGCAGAGCAGTAAGAAAAGTGTTTGTTTCCATAACTTGAAATGCCCTTCCCTCACCCCCTCCTAAGTGTGTGCGCAGAGTTGCCAACTCCGGGTTAGGAAATTCCTGGAGATTTGGGGGTGGAGCCAGGGGAAGGGAGGGACCTCAGTGGGGTATAATGCCATAGAGCCCACCATCCAAAGCTATTGTTTTCTCCTGGGGCACTGATCCCTGTGGCCTGGAGATCTGTTTTGATTCCGGGAGATCTCCAGGCTCCACCTGGAGGTTGGCAACCCTACGGTGTGCGGTATCCACCACCCCACTCTCCAACTTGCAGCCCTCAACTCTCGGCGCAACAGGCCGGAGTGGATTTTCAAAATGGTACCTGGAAAGTAGCAACAAAACCCTCCGCCACCAGACTACAGCTCTCTCTCGCTCTCTCATTCACTCCCCACGCACCACTTTGAAAATAGACTCCACTGTTTTTAGGGTCAATCAGGAAACCTGTTTCTGGGGGATGAGGAACAGGAATTCGGTATGGTGGGCAGGATGGAGGGGTATCTCTACAGCAAAGGGAAGCTTAGCAGATGTTCAGGAGATTGCAATTTGACTACTCACCAGATTGACACAGACATTGATCAGTGACCTAAGGTGAGGGAGGAAGGATATGATTGGCTGCCTCTGAAGTGTCAAACAAACCCCTTCAATCAAATTGCTGGCAGGCTCCCACTCAACCTGTCTCCTGGAACACAACAGTAGGTGGCGTTAGGACAGTGGCCCCACCAGGAACCCCACAACAAAGTGACTGAGACACAGGGGTGCCGAGGGACGCTTCGGACAAAGGCGAAGATCTTGGATGCCAACATGCTACATTACAACGTAATCATCTTACCCATGCTACTGAAAAAAACAAAGGGGCAGAGGAAGGCATCGCAGAAGAGACAGGACTTGCAGCAAAGAGGAGCTGCCACCATGCGACATTAACGAAGCAGACTACTCAGACCATCAACAAATAAAGAGAGAGAGAAAGAGAGAGGAAGGTAGGCCAGGTGTGTATGAAGAGAGCAGTTCATAAAGAAGAGCCAGGGCACCTGGATCTGGTAGGATAACATCATGGTGATTTTGAATGTGTGTGTGTTTGATTGCTGCGGCAGGTGTTGACTGGCCAAATAACTGAGCTATTAAACTGTTATGACTGTTCTACACTTTTAACATGAAGAGCTCGGAGCTTTGCAATGGACCAGTAGATGAAATCAAGAAACTGAAGAAATGAAGGCTACTATGGCTGCGATCAGACAGGCAGTTTGGGCCAATATAGTTGCTTTCCCCTAACGGATTAAACCAGCTAGTTCACACAGCCACATCTGGCAGCCATTCCCCGTCATACTCACCCCGTCGTGAGACAAGTTGGAGATGGAGTAAATAGACAGCAGATGAATTCTTGTGCTAACAGACCCTTGTGCATTCATCCCACGTTGCCGGATGTCTGAACTCCCCCAGTACACACTCAAATTGGTTCAAAAGTGTGAACCTGTAGTTCCGGGTTCAGCAGGTTTTTGTTTTTTAAAAATGGTAGAGCATATGCCCATGTGCTCACCCAAGAAATGTTCTTTAAAAAGACAGCGTTATTATTTTAAAAAACAAAATAAGACCAGACCGAGCACACCGTGGTTGACGCACAGCACTGATCTGAATGGTCAACCACGGAAGAAGCGCGTGGTGAGGCCGGAGCAGGTTGGGAGTCTGATTGAAAATCTCCATCACAAAATGTTGTTTCAGAGGGGTGCTATGGCCCCTGGCCAGGGGCTCCATAGGTTCGCAGAAATCCCCAAACAATCGACACGAGAGATCCGGGATAGCTTACGAGGAAAGCTTTAATAACACATCAGAGTTATCAAAGCAGATTCGGGCTACACTTCAATCAGCTGGTCTTGAGGTTTGGCTAAGCTTTGCTGTGCACATGTGTGCATCTTGAGTTTAGCCCAAATCTACTTTGATAACTCTGATGTTTTATTAAAGCTCTCCTCATAAGTAAACTCAGAAATCTCGTATCGGTTCTTTAGGGACTTCTGTGAACCTATGGAGCCCCTGGCCGGGGTTCGTAACAGGGTGTTAAAGAATAATGCTTTATTCTATTTTATTAAGCATAGGCTGTGTCTTTTCTACTTATTGGAAGCTCGCTGAGTCATTTCTGAGAGAAAAGAAGACAAATACAGAACGGGTCATGTGATCTAAGATCCTTTAAGATGCAACATGACCCAGATCTTTTCCTATCCTCTGAACTGATATCCAGTGGGATTTTTTTTCCAGTCTGAAATGAAATGTTTAACAGAATAAGGCAAGGAGAGACAACTTAGGGCAGTTCTCGAAGGCTGACTCCTTTCCCGCGACAAGGAGCATTTATGATTTTCTTAAAAGTAAAACTGGAAAGGCTCAGCAGATTGAAAGAACTTGTCTTGTTACAACAGAGCTAAAAAATTAAGAAGAGTCTTTTAGCCATTAAATGTCCCAGGGTGCTCTTTAGGGCTTCAGAGATGAAGAAAGAAGACAAAAACCCTAGGCCCAGTTCGGAAAAGGGCAGATGAGAGAGTAGAGGCAAACCCCCCCAAAACACTTCTGTAGGTGACATCCTTTTATACAAGAGAAAGATACAAGAAGGAAGACCAGAGGAAAGAAAAGTATCAGCTTTAATTCATTTAGTCTTATTGGGGAAGATGAAGGGAAGCAGACTTGGTATGGCTATTTATTCACAAGGAATAATCCTTTAAGAAATCACCAGGCTGCAATTCAGCATCAACCGAGATTCAAAAGAATTACTACTTTGGAGGGGGGGAAAGAAAAGATATGAGACTGATGTGGTGAAAACATGCTAGAGCACCACTCCTCTGTAAACAAGGGTTCATGAGGCAGGAAAATAACACTGCCTTTTGAAATGACTGAAACCCCTGAAACTCGTTCACTTGGGCCTCATCAAACAAAGCCACTGATAGAGCTTTCTAGCCTTCAGAAGGATTAAATTCCCTCGACTTTTATGCTTTGTATATAGAAGTTATTTGAAAATTTCTGTAGTTGCACACAAGCTCAAAAGAAATCATGCACACAGGAGTGCTGACATTCACATACCTACATCACACATAAGTTTTCTAAGGATAATTCCTTTTTTAAAAAAAGAAACAAGAACAAATATCTCACTCCCGGATACTCGTTTTGAGACACATGCTACACTTCCACGGTTTCTGCTTGTGGTTCCTCATAAAGAGATGCATTTCCTCTATTGCTGTCAGGAGACACACACGGGGACGCATGCACATTCAACACTAGGAGAAATGCATTTCCTCTCGTTTGCTGTAAAAGAATTCAGTGCAGCAAAACACTGTCAATAAAATGACATACCCCTTCCTTCAAGGCGCGCAAACATCGACAACGGACCCCCGAGGGTTTCCGTCCCACCTGCTCACCTCAAAGTAGGCATCTTGTGAATTTTATTGAACATACGGTCCAGTCTCTTTAAGATGAGGATCAGGGCTGGCCGCACAGCCTCGGCCGTCCAGTCAGTGATGGGCAGCATCTCCATGATGTAGCGCCGGAGCCCGCGGCTCTCCATCGTCTGGGTGTCGTACGGCGCCAGCTTCAGAAGGGAATGTGCAATTTCTGCCAACCTAAAATTATCGCTTGTTAAGAGGGAAATCTGGGATTCTGCACAAGAAGCTTCGCAGCAGACAGCCACGAGTAGCTGGTAAGAAAATGGCATGCTGGAATGTCCGGTAGCGCAGAAGGGGCTACCTACAGCCACAGACCAAGTACGATTGCAAACCTAGAGAACAGAAAAGCTAGAGACTTCAACCTGTGACTACTACCAGCTTTGCTTTGGGTGAGACACTGACTGAACAGATGGGCAGGAAAAGGGCTTATGTGCGTGCTCAGGTGATTTCCCTGTCCGTCTAGTTATCTATCGAGTATATTTTTATCCCACTCTTCCTCTAAGGAACTCCGAGTAACATACAGATTTCTCCCTTTCCCCCTTTTATCCTCACAACATCCCTATGAGGTAGGTCAGGCTGAGAGGGTCTGACTGGCCCAAGGTCACCTAGCGAGTTTTCATGGTAGAGTGGGGAGTCAAACCTGGGTCTCCCTGATTCTAGTCTGAGATTCTAACCATGTTGCCTTCAAAGAAACAGACCGAACGTGAACTTGCAGTCACCGAGAAAGTCAACTTTGTTTGATTCATCGCCACAGAAGAGCAGACTCTCAACTAAACTAGAGGCAGCACTTTGTTTCCATGGCGATGACATATGTTCCACTAGATAAAGACACATTTGCTCAAAATACCTGGAACTCATGAATGAAAAACAGCGTATAACGAACAGTGAAAAACATAATAACACGACGAGAACCCTAATGGAAAACTAAATCCACAAGTTGCAAAATCAACAAACATGTTATCTAACCCACAATCTCTTGCAAAACACCTACTGAGCTTTAAAATGTTTACAAGCTTATAAGGAAGCAACAGGCAGAAGAAATAATTGTTTTTACTAATACACTGTATGCTCCCTCCTCTCCATCCTTTAAATGTAGACTGGAGAGTTTGCTTACCTGATGAATTCTCCTCCTACTGGATTGCCTGTTGGAGTGAGCAACAATGGAGGGGTGCTACATCACTAGGGGCACCTGGACACTGGGGGGCGCTACATCACTCTAAGGGTGTATAGGTGTTATCTCCTTGAATGGGATGCCTCTGTTTGTCTTAACCTGGAAGCTGCCTTCTGACTCTTCCTCTCTCCCCCTTCTTTGTCCTCTCACTCACTTCACATGGCCTTCCATGGAGATGCAGTTCTCTCCTGTAAAAGCAGTGCCCTCATACTCCCACACACACGATCCTGGACAAGCTGGCCATTAGTGATAGGGGAAAATACTCTTTAGCAATGCTCCCTCTACACTGTGGAGTCCTGTGAGCAAACATTCTACTTTGTGAGCTGCTGGCATTGAAGTTGTGAGTGAGCGATTTGGCTACTGCATAGATTAGTCTGCTCTGAGCTGAGACAAAAACGTGTGAGCCGGAGGCTAAAAAACTGTGAGCTAGCTCACACTAACTCAGCATAGAGGGAACACTGCTCTTTAGATTAGGCTTCTCTCTCTCTGCTTTCGGCTGCAACCTGAATGTGAATGGGATCCAGGGGTCATTTCGGGGGGGATCGCGGGGGATCGCAGTTCCCCCGGGTGAGGTACGGGGGGCGGGGCACATGACAAAGCCCCGCCCCCTGCTTCCGGCCACCCCGCTTCCGGCCCTCATTCAGCCAGGAGGAGGCAGGAGAAGAGGGAGGGTAAGTTGCTTCCTCCCTGCCTCTCCCCACCCCTGCCTGCCTGGGGCCAGGGAGGGCCTTCGCGGGGCTTCCTTGCACTCCCGCCGGCCTTGCAGGTCCACCGCCGGGCAGTGGAGCTGCAAGGCCGGCGGTGGCGGCTGGGACCGGTGGGGGCGGGGTGTGGCGCCTTATGACATACGTCCGGTGATGTCAGGGGGTGTGGCCTTATGACACACTTCCGGTGACGTCAGGGGGTGTGGCATATGCTAATGAGTTATGCTAATGAGTCCCCCTAGCTCTTTTTCTACGAAACGACCCCTGATGGGATCTACTTGAACAAATGTACGCTTACCTTTTTTGCAATATACTTCTTGGGAGATTTATCCACTACACTTCTATGACTGGTCAAAACTCTGCTATATTAACCCAGTACCCCCAATATTGCCTTCCAGTGGGCCCAGAAGGCTATGGGAGGGAGGGATGTCCACTCCACCCACTCAGAGGCAGGTTCTCTTTGAAGCCAAGACTTGGCCGGGACAGGACAAGGAAGAACCCCCTCCCTTCTCTGTAGAGCCAGGGGAAAAGATGGGTCTTAGCCATAAGGGAAGCTGAGGACAGAGCCCAGGATGCTGCTTGGCAGCTGTAGCATCTTCCCTCTTTGCCTTTTAAGAAAAGGCAGTCACCCCTGCTCTGCACAGAACAATGAAGGGACTAATGTGAAAGTGAGCAGACAAAGGGGCAACCCGTTTCCGTTCACTGGGGAAGCAGGACAAAGGCCCCGGTGAAGTCTTCTGCTCAAAGGGAACCAAAGTGGATGGAATGGAGAGCTCCCCACAGTCTGGACTCACTGGAATGGGGTGTCAAACATGTGGCCCGGGGGCTGGAGCCGGCCCATCTAGGGCCTTTAGCTGGCCCGCCAGCAACTGGTGTGAGAGAGGGAAGGAAGGGGGCCGCTGGAGGGACTTGGGCGTGTGGGCGCACACAGTGAGGTGTGTGTGTGGTCAAAGCTGTCGAGAAATGAAAGGAAATGGCTAGGGGGCGGGTATTGTATCCCTGGAACCCCAAGTCTTGCATAAGATTAAATACATTTATTGGGGCTTTTGTGGATTTCCCAGTAAATCAGTTGCTTTCACTCCTAGGAATCAGTTGGTTTTGTTTGTATTTTGAGTAAAAAAATAATAATATCATTCACTGGGGTTGCCTGTGTCATTTATAAAATTTAAATCTCTGGTACCTGGTATTTCATTTTCTGGCAGACATGGCCCAGCAAAGTAACTTTAATGTCAGATCTGGCCCTCGTAACAAACAGGTCTGACACCTCTGCACCAGAAGGTGCCAAGTAGTTTGAACCAGCAGTCCTGTAGCCATGGGCAGGACCGAAAAACAAGGCTCTAATAGATTGCTGAAAGAATCTTGGGCAATGAAATCAAGGATGCCCTGGCCTGTATGTCCCAGACTAGCCCAGGCTCACTAGATCTTGGAAGCTAAGCTGGGTCAGCCCCCTGGAGGGGCTGGGGCTCAGTGGTAAAGCATCTGCTTGGCATGCAGAAGGTCCCAGGTTCAATCCCCAGGATCTCCAGTTAAAAGTATCTGGCAGTAGGTGGTGTGAAAGATCTCTGCCTGAGACCCTGGAGAGCTGCTGCCAGTCTGAGTAGACACTACTGACTCTGATTGACCAACTTTGTGTGTGTGTGTGTGGTTAGTACTTGCTTGGGAGACCACCAAGAAGCCCAGGATCACAGAGGCAGGCACTGGCAAACCACCTCTGAACATCCCTTGCCTTGAAAACCGTACAAGGTCACCATAAGTCGGCTTCAACTTGACGGCTTCAGCTTCCCTCTGAAGTAAACGAATCCTCCCTCCTGACACTGCAAATACTTGGAGATAGACTGAAGGACAAAAGGCGATGCAGCCAGGGAATGGCCTTGCCGTGGCCAGGCACGGCAGAGGAGGCCTACAGCAGCTGCAGCAGAGACAGGGGACCCCACTTGCACAACGGCAGCTGCCAGGTGGAAGGTGGGGAACACAGCCAGTGCTGGGGCGGTGGGAGGGGGCAAAGCCTGGAAGGGCTGAGTCCAGAGGGAGATAGATTGGGAAGAGACAGGCTACCCTTCTGAGCCATACAGAGGAACAGGGGTCATTTCCTGCAGGAGCACACAGGAGCGGAACTCCGGCAGTAAGGAGCCCAGGGGGCAGGCACATGCAACAAGCCCCACCCCCTGCTCCCAGCAGCCCTCAGTCAGAGCAAGAAGCAGCCAGGTAAGCTGCAGAGCCCCCCCAGCCCCCCGGTCCAAAACAGTCCAGTGGCACCTTTAAGACAATGTTTTGTTCAAGTACAAGCTCTCGCTCCTCTGCGAGGGCAGATCTGCACGTTCCCCCCCCCCCAAAAAAATAGCTAGCAGTCCAAAAGAGTCCAGTGGTGCCTGAGCGGTGGGTGTTGCCTTCTCACACACTTCCGGTGATGTCAGGGGTGTGGCATATGCAAATAAGTTATGCTAATGAGTTATGCTAATGAGTTCCTGCATCTCTTTTTCTACAAAATGACCCCTGCGAAGCAGCACAGGGGTGGGAACAGGGAGGGCCATAAAAGGAAACTGCCCCACCTGGCCAGGGAGGAGAAACAGGCTGAACTCTGGGAGAAGAGAGAGAGAGAGAGAGAGACGGAGAGGGCCCGTTCGGGGAAGGAAAGGGACCAGGATGCCGCAACCCCATCTCCTTCCCAATTTTGAGGCTGGTAAGAAGGCTGCCCCCCCCCCCCCCGGGGAAGGGCGCGGAGGGCGGGGGGGGGCCCAGAGCCCCACAATCTCATTACTGGGTTTTTTTTGGTTTTGTTTGTTTAGTTTTAAATCAATAAACAGGATTTTTTAAAAGCAATCTGGGCAGGAAACCTTGGCAGACACCTTGAGGCATCTAAGGATGAAGGGAGTTTGCATAAACCAGCTGCTTATCAGGAAGAAGAAGAAGAGGAAGAAGAAGAGGAGGAGGAGGAAGAAGAAGAAGAGGAAGAAGAAGAGATTGGATTTATACCCCACCACTCCCCAAAGGTGTCTCAGAGCGTCTTACAAACTCCTTTCCCTTCCCCTCCCCACAACAGACACCCTGTGAGGGAGGTGGGGCTGAGAGAGCTCTTGGCAGAAACTGTTCTTTTTCAAGGACGGCTCTTATCAGAAGTACGGAGTGCCCAAGGTCATCCAGCCAGGTGCAAGTGGAGGAGTGGGGAATCAAACCCGGTTCTCCCAGATTAGAGTCCGCGTACTTAACCACTACACCAAACTGGCTCTACCCCAAAGCGGGGAAAGTGTGGAAAGGATGCGCCCTTGGTGCTGGGCAGCATTGTCCTGAACCTTGGCTGCTGTGTGTCACAGGGAGATGTTAGTGGGCACACAAGGAAATTAATGAGCAATAGGCTCAGAAAAGATAAAGGGAAGTACTTCTTCACCCAAGGAGGAATGAACACATGGAATTCACTGCTGCAGGAAGTGGTGGTGGCTACATGTACAGACAGCTTCAAGAGGGGCTTGGATAAACATATGGAGCAGAGGTCCATCAGTGGCTCTTCGCCATGAGGTATAGATGGGACACTCTGTCTGGGACAGTGATGCTCTGTATTCTTGGTGCTTGGGGGGCAACAGTGGGAGGGCTTCTGGAGTTCTGGCCCCACTGGGGTACCTCCTGATGCACCTGGGTTTTGGCCACTGGGTGACGCAGAGTGTTGGACTGGATGGGCCGTTAGCCTGATCCAACATGGCGTCTCTTATGTTCGTAGGAGCAGAGGTCCATCAGTGGCTATTAGCCACACGGTATAGGTGGAATACTATGTGTGGGGCAGTGATGCTCTGTATTCTTGATGCTTATGGGGCAACAGTGGGGGGACAACAGTGGGAGGACTTCTGGAGTTCTGGACTTGCTGGTGGACCTCCTGATGGACCCTGGGTTTTGGCCACTGTGTTTGGACTGGATGGCCCATTGGCCTGATCCAAAATGGCTTCTCTTATGTTCTTAGGGTCTGAACACCTGAGAAAAAGGAATCACACGTAAGTGAAGCATAACTCTACTATGGCTTCTATTTCCTGATAGCTCTGATTTTTCACTCTTTAGTAGATGTGTGTTCTTTCCATTCTGATGACATTTAGATGGGGTGGCACAGTAAGGTATGGTACATGCTTCAGGGGACACATTGAGATCTACAAGCTGGTGCCCAGAAAGCCTCTGTCACACAAAACACCTTCAACCAACTGAGGCCCCACTGGACAGAAACGGTCACCATTATTCACAATCTGGTCTCATCCAGCCTTGACTACTACCGTGCGCTACGCAGAGGTCTACCTCTGAAGATAGGGACGCCGGGTCTCCATCTCCATTGCCTGCCAGCCCACTGAGAGGAACAAACTTGGGCAAAAGAACTTTGGAGAAGACTCCTAGAACGTTACGTCGACAGCACGCCGGTGCTGTGACATCACTTCTGGGTATTCACTGGAAGTGACATCATACCATCTGCGTGGCATCATTCCCAAAGTCCCCCCCTCCCTCTTCCCATCTGAATACAATTTAGAAAGCGGTGAGCCAAGGACAAGGGTAGGGAACCTTTTCAGCTCAAGTGCCGAAGAACCCGCAATGTCTCCCTGTGAAGATGCTGGTATGCCAGCAAAGGAAAGGGGTGGGGTATGAGGTTTAGCCGGACCCACCGGGACCCACCTGAGCCCCAGGAACACTGCCAGTACCTCAGAGCTCACCTTGGGCCAAAAACTGGCCCCGCATGAAGAGTAAAATGGCCTACCGTGCCACTCTTATAGCACTCTGTGCTAGGGGCGCCTGTCCCTGCTCTAAAACGGAGCGGCCAGTCAGTTAACTGGGAACATATTTTCCTGACATTACAAGATTTTCACCGGGTAGCCATGTCGGTCTGCAGTCAAAGAGTGAGATTCAAGTCTCAGGAGTCAAAGTTCCCAGCGCAGAGCTTGTCAGATCTCAGAAGCTAAGCAGGGCTGGCCCTGGACATAGTTTGCCTGGGAGACCTCCAAGGAATACCAGGGTCGTGACACAGAGGGAGGTGATGGCAAGCCACCGCTGAACATCCCTTTGCTTTCAAGCCCCACTTTTGTTGTTGTTGTTCAGTCGCACAGTCGAGTCCGACTCTTCGCGACCCCATGGACCAGATCCCGCCAGGCCTTTCTAGCCTTTTGATACTGTCCATGGGGTTTTCTTGGCAAAAATACTAGAGTGGGTTGCCATTTCCTTCTCCAGGGGATCACGCTTGGTCTGAGTTCTCTGCTGTCTCTGCTGTGGCCTGTCCGTCTTTGGTGGCCCTCAACGGCATAGCCCACAGGCTCATCGAACCACGCAAGCCCCACAGCTTGACTTGATGGGGGGGGGGGGGAGAATTTAAAAGAGTTAAAGCTCCCTTCACCAGACATCTGACAAAGGGAACTTTGACTCTCAAAAGCCCACGCCCCGAAAAGCTCATTGCTCTCTAAGGTGCTACTGGACAAGAATCAAGATTTCCACTGTGTGTTCAGTGAACAATTCAAATATATGGTAACGGCGGCAAGAGTGACTTTTGCGACAAAATGGAAGGCGGAGAAATGTCCGGTACTGACGGAACGGAAGGATAAATTCACCGAGTATGCGACAATGGCAAAACGAACATCTTATTCACACAACAGACCAATTTCAGAATTCCAAGAAAGATGGAATGTGTTTTTTACTTATGTGGCTGAAAATCAGGATTAAATCGTTAAAGCAGAGAATGATTAAGAGACAGAGTCAGGGAATAAACACTTGTAATAACAAAATGTCAGATATGAAGTAACGAGGAAAAGATAGAATAAAATTAAACAGAATTGAAAACTTAGAGCATATACAAATAAGTCTTATACAAGCAAGTAAGCTCTGATTGACAATTGTGATAAATAGATTATTGTAGTATCATAGTGTAGGTATGAATTAGATATGGCAGATGAAGCAGATGGTCATAGATGATTGTCCATGTTCATGTTTATGTTTATGCTTATGTAAGATGACTGTCTATGTTCTACATATAATTCTAGTAGTGTATTGTAGTAGTGTATATTTTTTGTGTTTGTAAAATAATTAAGAAATCATTTTTTAAAATTTCCACTGTGTGTTTATATTGACTTGTAAGTGGTCCTAAACCATCTGGAATAAGATTATCTTAAAACCTGCTGGATCCTGAGGGAATCTGCCTATCCATTCAAACCTTGATCCAATCAAACACTCGTACCTTCAGAAATTAGACAAGGCTTCACTAAAGAGAAAGGTTTTTTCCCTTTTAGTTCCAACATTTAGTTCCAACACATCCCTCCTAGACAAATTCAGCTGAGTCCTACATTAAGATCTTTTAGGGTGCTAGATAACGTTCATCCTATTTATTTTATTCATCCTTTTAATAACAACTTAGAAGAAGAAGAAGAAGAGATTGGATTTATACCCTGCCCTTCACTTGGAATCTCAGTTTACAATCTCCTTCCCTTCTTCTCCCCACAAGAAACACCCTGTGTGGTAGGTGGGGCTGGAAGAGCTCTTTCGAGGACTGCTCTTGAGAGAACAGCTCTGAGAGAACTGTGGCTTGCCCAAGGTCACCCAGCAGCTGCATGTGGGGGAGTGGGGAATCAAACCCGGTTCTCCCAGATTAGAGTCTGTGCTCCTAACCACTACACCAAACCCCACAGGATTTCCATGGATGGGGGGAGGCACCGTTTCTGCTGACTCACGTCTTCCCCAGCATTCCTCTGACTCCCCGGTCATGCTGTTGGGGTTTCCCTGCCTCTTGGAGCAGCATTTCGGGGTGGGGGGGAGTTGAGGCAGGAGCAGAGGCGGTCGCACTTCACAGATGGAAATCCCTTTCATCTGCTGATATTACCAGGGGATCCAAGCCAAGGATTATGTTTCCATTTCTTTAACATCTTTCCCCCACACACACTGGATTCTCATATCTGCTTTTAGCTGGGCGTTTTCTTTCTTATTCTAAGTTATCTATTTTGAACCGTTGAAAGAGTCCCGTTCTGCTCACAGCCAAAAGGCTCCCGGGGGGTGGGGGACGGACACATACCTATCATGTCATGTCCACTTCAACAGCCGCTCTCCCTATTTATACAGGTTGGAACATAATTCTTGCAAGAAGCAGAATACCTCATATGGGATTTGACGTCCAGCAGCTCCAGAGAAGTCACCCTGGGCTCTCCGGCCAGGTTCTGCAGAATCTTCAGCCGGGGGCCACAGTGCTTGTAGAACTCCGTGCAGATGTTCAGCGGGACTCACGGGGCCGCCTGAACTCCTCGCGAGCGAGCCTCTCGTCCAGCTCCTCCCGCTGGAGGCCTTGGCCTTCCTCCAGCAAATGAAGGTTTTCCCTGGAGATTGCACCAAGGGAAAGACGTGCCATGAGAAACTGGAGACGGGGGGGGGGGACTGCATTGATAAATGCGACTGAATGCAACTGACAACCTCCTTTTCAACAGAAGGAACGTCCCCTGCACACTAGCAAAGGAAGAGTGAGCTGTGTGGTTTGGGGGAGAGGCTAAGGCTGGAAAGGGATTTTCATCTGTGAACCCATCTGTTTCCTTGCAGTTTTCCCACAGCCACGTCGGGAGGTTAATCTCCCTGGACATTGCATGCCACTTTCACTTTATTTGTCCATCAGGGTTTTATGGTACCGTCTGCATAGATTTATGGCCGTTCAGGGGTGACTTCGCAGCAGGCCGGCACCTTCCTAAACCAGGTAAGGGGGAGCCAGTCGCGCCTCTCACTCTGCCGCTTTTTAAATTGCCATGTCCCTAAGCGCATGCGTCGCTTAAGGTGCTGGGAGGAGTGAAGCGGATCTACTCTGCAGCTGAGCTGATCCGGTCCTCGAGAAGCCGGGAGGGAAGCAGCCGGAAGGGAAAATCAGCCCAGCCCGGGAGGGAGGTGGCTCAGAAGAAACGCGAGGAGGGCCGGGCCCTGTGGCCCCCACGTTAGGTACGTTAGGGAGATACCTGATAAAGTGCAGCTTGGCTCCTTGCTCTGGGTACCTAGAGAGAAAACAGGGGCAGAGTGGTGAGAAAGAAATCATCTAGGATTTGAAATACATTTTGGTCCAGTTTAGAAAATATCCTTCATTTTTGCTCCTGGGTTCAAGGAGTGAGTGAGAACTTGGCTTCCCTTCCACCTACTGTGTTTGGACTGCTTCTGGACTGCTGGACGTCAGGCTCGCCAAATCTGGGTTGCAAAATTTCTGGAGATATGTGAGTGGACCCTGGGGAGGGCGGGGTTTGGGGAGGGGAGGGACCTCAGCGGGGTACAATGTAACACAGTCCACCCTCCAAAGCAGCCGTTTTCTCCCGGGGGAACTGATCTCTGTAGTGTGGAGATCAACTGTAATTAAGGAAATCACCAGGCCACCCTACTGGACATCAGCAGGGGAACATTAATTGAAAATAGGGTGTATGTATTTAACATCCAGTATATGTAACATTGGTGTATTGTTTCTGCATACAAGCAAGTCTGGCGGATGGCGTGGGGAGAAACAATATCTCTCAGACCGATTTCACACAAGAGCTGCGCCGCGGTCGCGCCTCCCTTTGCCCCGCTTCTATTGGTCAATTTCCCACTCGAAGCCACACAGCCGCATTTTGACCCGTGGCTTCGCCCAATTTTCCCCACAATTTCGTGATCCTCAAAAAACAGGATCACAGAACTGCGGGGAAAATCGGGTGACGCCACAGGTCAAAATGCGGCCACGTGGCTTCAAGTGGGAAATTGACCAATAGAAGCAGGGCAAAGGGAGGCGCGACCGCGGCACAGCTCTTGTGTGAAATCGGTCTCATTCTGTCTCACTCACTCACTCTCTCTCTCTCTCTCTCACGCACACACACCATTTCATCCAGAGAGAAGATAATCTGAATCAAGCCTTTGACTTTTACCCCTATTGCCTATCAATAAAGATGCATCAGCCAGTTAAAAAGGTGCCATCTGAAATTACTGTACACATCCTACTTACATCTGAGATGGGCAGCTGTGAATCATAATAATAATAATCATAGAATCATAGAGAATCATAGAGTTGGAAGGGACCTCCAGGGTCATCTAGTCCAACCCCCTGCACAATGCAGGAAATTTACAAATACCTCCCCCCCTCCACACCCGCAGTGACTGCTGTTCCATGCCCAGAAATTGACAAAAAAACCCCTCCAGGATTGCTTCCTGACCCCAAAGTGGCAATCAGCATTTCCATGGGCGTGTAAAAATTGGCCACAAGACCTAATCACTGAGGCAAGCCTTCCTGCCCTCCCTCTTATTAATAATTAGTAATTATTATTTTCATTTGACATTGTGAATAGTAATAATAATAATTAATCATTATTATCATATGGACAGGAGATCCTAAGATTGTCTGGCAGCCTAAAGTTCTAGCTCTTTTAGCATGCACCATTAGGGTTTTTTTTTTTGGCTAAGAGAGCTCTGAAAGAGCTGTGACCAACCCAAGGTCACCCAGCTGGCTTCATGTGGAGGAGTGTGGAATCAAATCTGGTTCTCCAGATTAGAGTCTGTCACTCTTAACCACTACACCACGCTGGCCCCGCTGTGAATACTGAGGTAACAAAAAGCCCTCTGTTACCTGGCATTGCCCCCTGATGACATGGTATGATTAGCAGTAGTGGTTCCTTTATGGCCTTGATCGCACCGACTCATCTGAGGGGCTGTCATTGGCCTGTTCAATGGAGAAAGATTGTGTCAAAACTCATATTTGGGTGAATCAAATGAATTTGAATTTGCCACGAGAATGTGAATTTCTGTTATCAATGTTTCTCACTTAAAACAAATCAGTAGGTGGAAAAACACAAGCGTCAATGTTTTTAAATTTCAATGTGCGATAATACGCCAAGTCGAATTCTCATTAAATAAATTGGAATTGGTCTCCGTTATAAGTTAACACACTACTGTCATTTGTTACCATGGCCGGGAACATGAAAGAAGGCTGCTGTTACGTTCTCTGAAGTCAAAGTCAGAAAAGGGAATGGGGGGGGGGGGCTTACCGGGGGAGAACTTCCACACAAGAGGGCTTGTAGGGATGTTGCGAGTGCAGCCGTAGCCGCTATCTCTTCTCGAGCGGCGCTCACCGTCTCCACTTGGGAGGTCTGCCTCTTGAGCTTCTGCAGGTAACAGGGCACCAGGGCTTCCAGGACCATCAGCATCTGAAGACTGAGCCAAAGGGCAGCACGTCAAAGCAGTGACAGGGATTGACAATGCCACCCTAAGTACTGCCACCAGTGTTCCCTCTAAGCTGAGTTAGTGTGAGCTAGCTCACAGTTTTTCAGCCTCCGGCTCACACACTTCCGCCTCAGCTCAGGAAGGAGGGCTCCAGAGCACACTAACTTATGCAGTAGCCAAATCGCTCGCTCACAACTTTAATGCCAGCGGCTCACAAAGTAGAATTTCTGCTCACAAGACTCCACAGCTTAGAGGGAGCATTGACTGCCACATCTTCTAAATCAATGGGTTGTAACCCTGGTTGCCTTCTACAGGTTAGGAGGGTGGAGTTTGGAGAAGGGGGGAGCTCACCATGCCTGGACATGGGGGGGGGGAGTGCTACATCACCCTAAGGGCGTAAAGATGTTATCTCCTTGAATGGGATGCCTCTGTTTGTCTTAGCCTGGGAGCTGCCCTCTGACCCCTCCTCACTCTCATGCTTTGTCCTCTCCCTCTCCTCACATGGCCTTCCATGGAGACACAGGTCTCTGCAGGTCTCTCCTGTAGAGACAAAGCCCTCATACCCCCACACACATGATGCCGGACAAGCTGGCCCTTTGTGATAGGGAAATTATTCTTCGGATTGGGCTTCTCTCTCTTAGTCTTCTCTCATGGTCTCGATGTCCCCGATGTGATGATGTCATTTCTGGGTTACATGGGCAGTGATGCAGAGACATCACTGCATGCTGGCTTGACCTCCCTCTCCTGGGGTAAGTTTTCCCCGCCGGTCAACTGATCGGCAGTGGGGCAGTGGGGCCTGGTGGTGGGGGACCCCCACTTCCACTGGGGGGGGAGGGATCTGGCAACACTACTTAGTTACTTCATTATTAATTTTGTTCTCATATGAAACCAATGCTGGCTAGTCTTTCACAGTGAACAAGAAATGCGTTCCTGACCCCAGCCCCTTAGAAGTCTAGCATCCTCAATTAAAGACAATTGAACATCTGTTCTCCTATTCCTCCCCGCCTCTAAATCAAAAGCCAGGACTGACCGCAGGCTCCAGATTCATGAAATTAACGTTGACTTTCCCCTTTGCCCGTCTTCTCAAGGGAATTTTGATTTGATTTGATTCCCCCCCCCCCAAGTGCTTTTTCTTAGCCCTTCATAATGTTACAAAAATCCATTTTTTGATCTTGGAAAGAAAGAAAAAAATCTGTTCCAAGGTGATCGCCGTAAAGGCCACTCGATCAGTCTGTAAACAGAAAGAATACATTTTCCCAGAATTTGATTCAGGAAGAAAATTGTACGACTGGCTAAAAGAGGCAGAGTCAGTGCCAAGAAGCCTTAGCTCTGGAAGATTCTGAGCTACTGTGTGCCGGCCTAGGGCCTGCAGGTGTGCCACAGAAACAAAACTAATAAACGAAACCCCAAATAAATGGTACCTTCGGAATGATTCGGGGGCATAGGCCACAACGGTGACACACAACTTGATGGCCTCACTGATGGAAAAAGTCAGGTCCTCGTTGCCGTAGCAGAAATCTGAAAAGGGGGAGGAACAGGACACACACTTTGTGCAAATGGAGGTCTCACTCACACTCACACACACACATACAAGGCCAACAACTGCAACCCAGTAATAATAATAATTATCAGATGGCATTTTGTGTAGAATAGCCAGGAGATCCTAAGATTGTCTAGCAGCCAGAAGTTCTAGCTCTTTAGTGTTATGCACCACTAGGTGGCGAGCTAGACTTGTTTTTGAGGTAAGAGACATTTCAGAGGTGGTTTGCCCTTGCCTGCCTCTGCGTCATGACCCTGGTATTCCTTGGAAGTCGCCCATCCAAATACTAGCCAAGGCCAATCCTGCTTAGCATCTGAGATCCAATGGGATCGGGCTAGCCTGGGCCATCCAGATCTTTCTAGAAGAAGAAGAGGAGGAGGAGAGGTTGGATTTATACCCCGCCCTTCACTTGGAGTCTCAGAGCGGCTTACAAACTCCTTTCCCTTCCCCTCCCCACAACAGACACCCTGTGAGGTGGGTGGGGCTGAGAGAACTCTGACACAAACTGCTCTTTTTCAAGGACAGCTGTGACTGACCCAAGGTCACATCAGCAGGTGCAAGTGGAGGAGTGGGGAATCAAACCCGGTTCTCCCAGATTAGAGTCCGCACACTTAACCGGTGCGATGCCATAGGACTTAGCCGGACATTCTGTGCCATGACACGGGCAAAGCACTCTCTTTCAGTCTCAGTTCCTGGTTAGTTCCACAGCACTGGTTAAAAGAAAGTAGCATGAGAAAAAAGAATCTGACCCATCTTGGTTGGACTACTAACCTAAATTTCTTTTGGGGGGAAGCACCGGGAAGCCTGCATCCAAGGAGCTGGCTGATTAATTAAAACTACAGAGTGGCTTACAAACTCCTTCCCCTTCCCCTCCCCACCATAGACAACCTGTGAGGTAGGCGGGCCTGAGGGAGCTCTGACAGAAACTGCTCTTTTTCAAGGACAGCTCTGACAGAACTTCGGCTTGCCCAAGGTCATCCAGCAGGTGCAAGTGGAGGAGTGGGGAATCAAACCCGGTTCTCCCACATTAGAGTCCGCGCACTTAACCACTACACCAAACTCACTCTTAGGACTATTAGCTCATAGTGCTGCAGGGGTAGAAGAACTCCAGACAGGCAGGATTCCCCTTCTGTTAAACTCTTAAGGCTATGGCAGTCTGCTTGTTAAGATTTAGGCCAGAGGTCTCCAACGTAGTGCTTGTGGGCACTGTGGCACCTGCCGGCACTCTTCCTGGTGTCCACCGTGTGTTTTTAAGAAAGTGGGTGGGGCCAAATGGGTTGCCCAGTAGGCCTTCTGATTGGAGATTCAATAGGCTATGCAGATTGAAATAATATTGTTTCAGCAGCAGTAAGGCTTCATTCTCCTTCTCTCCTGTTTCCCCTTTGAACATGGGCTCCGCCGAATCTGGCAACCATTTTGTGGTTGTGCCCTCCATCCTGTGTGTCAGAATTCCAAAAGTGCCTACAGGCTCAAAAAAGGTTGGGGGACCCCCATCTAGGCAGTAGGTTTAACTAACCTATGCTCCCTTGGCTTCCTGCCCCACAAGCCTTCCTTACCTGTCCATCTCCTCCCGTTCCTAGACCACATCTGAGGCTTGGCCTTCGGCCTGCTTTCCCCTTGGCACCTCCTCTGGTCAGTTTCATGCCACAAGCATCCTGCTCTTCCCTTGGGTTCAATTTTCCAGCCCTACCATCTACGTTGTCCCCCATTTTAAAAAGCTGAAACTGAAGCATTTTCCAAAACGGCAGTCAAGACGTATTATAGGGAGATGAAATAGAAATACCTAAAGACTTCAGAGGCTTTTCTGCTTTCACCAATTCTAGAATGTCCAGATTGTCCACCGTATCTCCTTCCAAGGACTGCAGCAAGTCAAAGAGACACTGAGCTGACACCCCTTTGCTCGGTCCGTTGCTGGCCGCATCCTGTATTTAAAACAAAAATGCATTTCTGATTTGTCAGGTTCTGTTTACATTTTGTTTAATAGTTCCGGAGGAAGAGAGAGCCTTATTTGGAGGTGTGACTGCATTACATAAAAGCAGCAGCCTTGAATACGGTATGTTTATGTTAGCTCCGTGTGTTGAATAGAAACACCCAAACCCAAGACCACGATACCCACACTGTTGCAGGAAGTGGTGGCGGCTACAAGCATAGACAGTTTCAAAAGGGGATTGGATAAACATATGGAGAAGAGGTCCATCAGTGGCTATTAACCACAAGGTATAGATAGGAACTCTCAGGGTTGGGCAAGTGATGCTTTGTATTCTTGGTGGTTGGGGGGCAAGAGTGGGAGGGCTTCCGGTGTTCAGGCCCCGCTGGTGGACCTCCTGATGGCACCTGGGTTTTGGCCACTGTGTGACACAGAGTGTTGGACTGGATGGGTCATTGGCCCGATCCAGCATGGTTTCTCTTATGTTCTTACATTGAGCATAGGTCCATGAATGGCTATTAGTCCACAAAATAAAGATGCAGCCCCATAGCTAGGGATTTTGGGGAGAGGGGGCCAAGGGGGAGCCGGCAGTTACCTGGGGGGGGGGCAGAATAAGCGAGGTGCTGCTTAGTGGCTTGGGTCGAGGAATGCGGCCCGGCTTGTGCTGTTCCCTTGCTGGCCGAGGCAGGCGAGGGAGTCTAAGGCCGGGGAGGAGGGGGCAGCGGAGGTGCCCTCGGGACTGTGCCTGTGATCTCGGCTCACCCGGCCTTTGTCGTGGCCCGGGGGCGCGCGGAGAGGTTGGGAGGAGGAAGAGGTGTGCAGAATGAGCTGTTCGCTGTTCCCTCCCACCCAGCCATGCGTGGCCTGTTTAGTACCCGGACGGGACAAGAATGGCCCGGTGCCTCCAGCCAGCAGCTCCTTCCATCGTTGCTCCTAAAAGAATCCCTCCTGGATTCCCCAAAGGGATGGGGTGAGATGCTGGAGCTATTCTATGACCCCCACCACCCTCCTGTCTCTGTTTTCCCAGCCAGCCCTCGACCATTCCGACCCCCCTGCCTGCCCCCCACGCCAAGCCGGCCTCCCTTCCGCCTGCTGGGAATGCACGGAAGGTAGGACCCAGCGGAAGCCTCCCACGCCACATCTGGAGGCCAGTTGTTGCTGGCCACTTTCCCTGCCCACCCCTCGCCACCCAGTCGCATCCTGCTGTGCCAGCCCACCTGAGTCCTGTCCCCCCCTGCCGGAAGAAGTGCTTGGTGCCCCACCCACAGCCTCCGCCGCCTCAGGTCAGCTGGCCTTCCTCATGGGGGTGGCATGGCTGGCCTCCCTCCTGCCTTGCCCCGCCCCGCCCGCGGTGGGTGCAAATCGCCTCGCCGCCAGTGGCCCAGGTCAGAGTCCCTGGCTCGCCACTCACCTGTGCAGTGCCCAGCAAGAAGCGTCTGACCAGACCCCAGCCCTCCCAGCCCAGTGGAAGCCGACCCAGGGCCAAACCCCACCGCCCGCTTGCTTGCCTGGGCTGTCTTTGCCCTGAGCCCAGCCGTCTGGAGCCGGGGAGGGGGGAGAAGATCGATCAGGGGTGAGGGGGCCGGCGGAGGGAGGCTTATTTTCATGCCAATAGGAGAGAACATCAGGCCCACTTGACTGTAACTACAAACACACAGGGAACACGGCAAAGTTAGACGAACATAAAGAAACACCGTGATAGAACAAAACACACTTCTACTAATATGTACTTGGGGGGCAACCGTGGGAGGGCTTCTGAAGTTCTGGCCCAGCTGGTGGATCTCCTGATGCCCCCTGGGTTTTGGCCACTGTGAGACACAGAGTGTTGGACTCGATGGGCCATTGGCCTGATCCAACATGGCTTCTCGTTAGTTCTTATGTACTCTAAGGCAGAAGAAACTTCAGAAGCAGAGCTATGTCTAAACTGAGCCAGACAACTTTAGGAAGTTGGAAGTAGCAAATGAACACATGAACCTATGAAGCTGCCTTATATTGAATCAGACTGTTGATCCATCAAGGTCAGTACTGTCTATAATAATAGGGAATGAAACTAGTACAATACAAGGTGTGCAACCAGCAATAAACAGGGCAGGATTCAGGTACCCCAATTGCCCCGAATAAAGCATATAAAAACCACAATAGGAAACCTATTTTTACTCACAGGAAACTCCAGGAGCGGAGCCACGCTGGCAAATAGTTGCAGCACAAACGGCTTACGATGCAGAATGTAAAACTGGCGACAGGCAAACTCAGTTGCTTGACGTAGCTGGGGGTTGCTTTCGTAGTCGGCGTATACCTGGGGGGGGGGGGTTAAAAGAACACCGAAAAGAACCCCTTGACCAAAAAAAATTCTTTCGTAGTCGGCGTATACCTGGGGGGGGGGGGTTAACAGAACACCGAAAAGTACTCCTTGACCAAATAGCCGTTTGCTAAATCATGCTCAAAAGTCTCACAGGTCCCAGCACTCAGACATGGGTGGGCAAGCTCTCTCTTTCCCATTCTCCTCATAAATTTATTATCTCTCTCTCCCTCTCCTTCCTTCCTTCCTTCCTTCCTTCCTTCCTTCCTTCCTTCCTTCCTTCCTTATACTCCTGTGCCATGTCTTCAGAATCCTGCTCAAGGTAGTATGCAATTAAAAACCACAATATTAATAAAAAGCCACTGAAAATTCACATGTGGCCATTCTTCTCTTGTTGGGATGACATGATGCTATTTTATATTAGGAAAAACTTTTTGACAGAGTTGTGCCACAGTGGGATCGGCTGCCTAGGGAGGTAGTGAGCTCCCCCTCACTCGCAGCCTTTTAAGCAGCGGCTGGACAAACCCTTGTCAGGGAGGCTCTAGGCTGATCCTGCATTGAGCAGGGGGGGTTGGACTAGATGGCCTTTAGGACCCCTTCTGACTCTGTGATCCTATGATTCTATTTGTTCCTACAAAATTACAATGTGGCCATTGCCCATAAATGACATGAGGTAAGAAGTGTCATCATGTTTCTATTGCCATCAGAAATCGTAAATGAGGGTAGTCCATAGGGTTGCCAACTGTGGATTGGGAGATTCCTGGAAATATGGGGGCAGAGCCTAAGGATGGGAGGGAGTGGAGAGAGGAGGGTCTTTGCCTGGGGTGTAATGCCATAGAGTTCACACTCTGAAGTAGGCTGGTCATGTCCCTCCTGGCCACCAGGGGGGGATAGGGAGTAGGGTTGCCAGATCAAGGTTGGAAAGCTCCAGGAGATTTGGGGGTGGAGCCTGGGGAGGACTGGGACCCCAGTGGGGGTTCAATGCCACAGAGTCCACCCTCCCAAGCACCCATTTTCTCCAGGGGGAACTGATCTCTGTAGTCTGGAGATGGGCTGTAATTCCAGGGGCTCCCCAGGTCCCACCTGGAGGCTGGCGTCCCTACTCTGAAGCAGCCGATTTCTTTGTAGCCTGGAGATTTGTAATCCCAGGGTCTCTCCAGGCCCCATTTGGAGGATTCAAACAACAAATACATACACTGCAAAAAACTTTTTTATAAGTTAAAGTGTTCTATATGTTCCATCTTATAAAGTGCATTGTGTATTATTCATAATATTCTAAAACAGGTATATATATTCATGACATGCAATATCAACAATAATAATCAGTTTGTACAATCTAATAGCTACCAGTGAATTTACACCCTTTTTACACAATCAACCCCAATGGGAGTTTCTAGAATTGTACGCCCGCTTCTCCTTGCTTGAAAGTCTTCTAAAGGGGGAAGTTTCCTTTTGTGGCTACATTGAAGTTTAAATTGATGTTTGTTGCTGGTCCTACAAAAGGCCCATTAAGCAGCTGACATTCATAGACGGAGTGCTCCTGTCTTTCTCAAGGCTCTTGTAGGACCAGCGACAAACAATGTACCTGTTTTAGAATATTATGAATAATACACAATGCACTTTATAAGATGGAACATATAGCACACTTTAACTTATAAAAAAGGTTTTTGCAGTGTATATATTTGTTGTTTGACGCTTCTCACACTGCAGCTCGAGTTTCCACACCCATTTGGAGGATGGCGATCCTAGAAAGAGAGGTCAATAAAAAGGTCTAGGAAACAGAATCTGAGGAGGGTCAGACTGTGGAGCAGGCGGGATTGGAACGAGGTCCCTCCTCCTGGTGGCAGAACTAATTTGTTTATATGTTTGTTTGTTTGTTTCAATTTGCTAGGCCAACCTTCCCTGAAACAGGGCTCAGGGCAGCTTACACCAATGGCAAATACAATAGATAAGAAAATTAAAACAACATTATATATTAATTTATTTATTGGATTTATATCCCGCCCTCCCCAAATGGGCTCAGGGTGGCTAACAACAGAGGCAAATGCCATAACAAACAATTAAAACAGCATAAAAACAATCATGAAACAAAGTGCGGTGCTCTTGATGTTAAGTCTTATTAGTCCAAGATGAGTTCCATTTGTCAACCTAACTTGACAGCATACATTCTTCGGTCATCTAGGCGTCATCTAGTTCATTAAAAGATGATGGATAATTTCAGTATCTACCTGTCCTAGGGTTGCCAGCCTCCAGGTGGGACCTGGGGATCTCCAGCTTTTACAACCATTCTCCAGCTGACAGAGATCAGCTCCCCTGGAGAAAATGGCTGCTTTGGAGGGTGGACTCCGTGGCATTGGACCATGCTGAGGCCCCTCCCCTTCCGAAACCCCGCCCTCTCCCGGATCCACCTCAAAGTCTCCAGATATTTTCCAACCCAGACCTGGCAACCCTAACGTTCCCCCTGGATGGAGGGGAAATATGGAGCAAAGGGGGGAGGTGGGGGTGTGAGAGTGCCAGACCATTGCTGTCCTCAGCTAAATGCCTGGTGGAACATCTCTGCCTTACAAGCCCTATGGAAAGGTAGTAAATCCCATAGCTCAGCTCATCTGCCGGGTGCTGCCCGTGGAGAGTGACCCTGTCTGGAGTCCTTCCTCCAGGCCACACCTGGAGGCTGGCAACCCTTCTAGAAGAAGAAGCACACACACTTTCCATACCAGGGTGCTTCAAGGCAACTTAGCAGGCCTTCCATTCTAGCGGAACTGGCCTACTGGCCTGTCAGCCCCACTCATCGGTCTCTGATGGGCGACTCACCTGAAGCATCGTGGGAAGGATCCACTGATACCCACTGAGGGAAAAGAGGTGGTTGAAGTGCACGGCTGTGTTGATGACCGTGGCCGCATACTGCCTCAACAGCGCACTGTCCTCCGGGTGCAGGATCAGGGCTCCGTTGAAGACGTTCAAGAAGAGCATGATTTCGTCCCCCCAGGGAAATTCACTGGGCATCCCCAGGAACATCTCCTCCAGGAGTTTAATCCACAAGCTTTTCTGAAGGGTGTCAAGGCCAAAGAGCTCTTTTCCAGCTGGAAAGACAAGGACAGCAAGATCAGACACAAACTCAACACCTTCCTCCTGAGGAGACTTTTTTGTGAGATCAAAAGAAAACCTTCTGGGTGATCTGCCACCCCTGTAGATGAATTTATAGGGCAGGGGGGAGGAGTTCAGTTGTCATTAATAACTGCTTTGGTGACAGGCAATACTGGCTTGGCAACTGGGTCCTTTGTTTAATTTTACATATTTCACCTGGCATTTATTTCATTATCACTATACCACTGTCCTGACCTGGACGGCCCAGGCTAGCCCAATCTTGCCAGATCTCAGAAGCTAAGCAGGGTCAGCCCTGGTTAGTATTTGGATGGGAGACCACCAAAGAAGCAGGCAACAGCAAACCACCTCTGAAAATCTCTTGTCTTGAAAACCCTATGGCAGAGGTGTCGAACTCATTTGTTACGAGGGCCAGATCTGCCATAAATGTCCCTTTGTTGGGCTGAGCCACATGTGCCATAAAATGTAACGCCAGGTACCAGAGATATAGACTGTATAAAGGACAGCAGCTCATAAGCTCCGAGTTGGTGTGTCCTCACTGCAAGGCCCCATGGGCTGGGAGGGGGGTGCAAAGGAAAACCCACATGGGCGGACTGGAGAGCCAGTGGTGCGGCACTGAGCAGACCCTCCCATGCTCCTTGACTGCTGCAGACGGGTTTGTTCCGCCATGCGGGAAGCCACAATCAGAGTGGCTCCGCCCATTCCCCTCCCAAGCAGTCTCCTGTTCCCTCCCTTGCACTAGTTGCTCGCGGGCCACATAAGAGCCCTGGATGGGCGAGTTCCGGCCCCTGGGCCTTATGTCTGACACCCCTGCCCTAGGTATTTGCCATAAGTCGGCTGTGACTTGACGTCACTTCCCACCACCACCGTATCATTAAATGTTACACTTATTCTATCAGCTAGTATTTCACAGTATTCAAGAAACACAATGACACTGGGATGGATTTGACCATCCTCAAAGTACTCTTCCTGTGACCATTTAACATTTGGTTTCAAGTTGTCTATGAACATCCAACCAAGCAATAATAAATTCTGGAAGACTGAACGAAGACAGAGTGGATGTAGACCGAAACCAGTGCAGTGGTCAGAAGAACCGGGGGGTAAAACTCAGCAAGTTACGCAGAGTAAGAAGGTCAGGGATTGGTCAGGGAATTTTTGTTGTTGTTGAGTCGCAAAGTCAAGTCCGACTCTTCACGACCCCATGGACCAAATCACGCCAGGCCTTCCGGTCTTCTGCCGTCCTCTGAAGTTTGCTCAATTTCATGTTCGTTGCATCTATGACACTGTCTAACCATCTCATCCTTTGCCGTCCCCGTCTTCTTTGACCTTCAATCTTTCCCAGCATCAGGGTCTTCTCCAGTGAGTGCTCCCTTCTCATTTGGTGGCCAAAGTATTTGAGCTTCAGCTTCAGTCTCTGGCCTTCCAGGGAACAGTCAGGGTTGATTTCTTTTAGGATTGACTGATTTGATCTTCTTGCAGTCCAAGGGACTCTCAAGAGTCTTCTCCAGCACCATAGTTCACCATAGTTCAAAAGTCAGGGAGTACTTCATCGCAAAAGAGATAAAAGGAATTCTGAACAAAAATAAGCCAATAATTGAACTATTTAGCCCAATTATCCAGAAGATGACACACAGAAAGAATAGATAGAATGCTTCCTCACACATCAGATAATGCACTTCCAAGGCACTTCAGCAATTGTTTGCACGCAGGTTTCCAGCGTCTCATACAAGAAAATCCAGCTGCAAACAATTACTAAAGGCCATTAAAAGAGTATTATCCAACATGTGTGAAATCAGCCATGGTTTGACTCCGAATGTAAGGTCCTTTCCGCATTTGCCTGCCACTCCGGATTTTCTCTGTGTTTGAATCGAGGCAATTTAAGTCCAGGGCAAAACAGCATCCAAATATCCCGGGGCAACTGGGCTGACCACTGAAGAGAAGTGATGTCATGCAGAGTGAGGGCAAAACCCAGAATAAAAAGAAGGTTGAACTCAATTTTAGTGCAGAATGGGGGGGGGGGGGAACCCTGGGTTTTAAAAGGAATTGGATTTTAGTGCAGAATTGCTTGGAGGATGCCTCAGTGAACATGGATTAAAAGGAGAGTGCAGAAAGGGCCTAAGTTGTCTTCCTCCAATGCAAGTGGCTTTTCCTCTAACAGAAGAGCCACCAACATCGGAGGAAGACTCCTTGGACTGGAAGAGGACTTCAAACTTGACTCAAAAGAAAAGGTGGGATATATTTTCCTTTTAAAAAAATAAATAATTGAATAAATAAAGAAATTTTGCTCCATAGTGTGGGAGGATAGGGGTAGGAGCCACCCCTTCCTCTGCTGAAATGAGCCCTTGGCCGCTCGGGGAGAAACTTTCCTTCTGGTACCTTGTGGGTCGTTGAAAAGGGAGAACTCCGCATCGATGGCGCTGCGTGGGAAAGAGGGCAAGCGCAGGAGGTCCTCTTGGAGCAGAGACACATGGGACTGCTTGTGAGCTGCGGGGATCTTCTGAGTCAAAGAAATGAGGAACAGCACCCGGCCCACTTCCTCTAGCTTGCGCGTAAACACCTAAGAGAAGGGAGAAATGGGTGACAGCCCCCTCTCTGTTACAGGCACACACACTCACACGCACATAGAAAACCAGACGGCCATTTCTTACATCTAGTTAAACAGGATCTACTCCTGAATCCAGTAGGCTGAGTAGATGAAACAGAAGGCAGCTCGAAATTGTCATCCTTGTGCTGATACACGTTCATACTATTGAAGTATTTATGCAGCAATTCAAAACCAAAATGTTTCCCTCAAAAGAAGTTATAAGCAAAATACTGGGAACAGCTGAGATGGATAAAATGACTGTAATTTTGAGAGGGAACGATAAAGACGATTTTGAGGACACGTGGTCAAAGTTCTATGAATGGATAACAGAAAATTCCTGGGCTCTTAACCGAAACAAAAGGAAATAAGAACTATATACTAAAATTCTAGTACAAGAGACATATTGGAATTATAAGGTGGATAAAAAATTTAAACTGTTTGTCTGTAGTATGAGGTCAAGGACTGTTATAAAAATGACACAAAGGGAATTCCCCTTTATATGTATTTATGTATGTTTGTCTATTTGTTCGTCTTTATATATGAAATAATTTTTTTAAAAATATATACATTGCCAGAGGTCATTTCAGGGGGGATCGCAGTTCTCCCAGGTGAGGTACGAGGGGCGGGGCACATGACGAAGCCCCACCCCCTGCTTCCGGCCGCCCCGCTTCCGGCCCTCATTCAGCCAGGAGGAGGCAGGAGAAGAGGGAGGGTAAGTTGCTTCCTCCCTGCCTCTCCCCACCCCTGCCTGCCTGGGGCCAGGGAGGGCCTTCGCGGGGCTTCCTTGCACTCCCACCGGCCTTGCAGGTCCATTACCGGGCCCCTCATGGGGCTCGGCAGTGGAGCTGCAAGGCCGGCGGTGGCGGCCAGGACTTTTGGGGGCGGGGTGTGTGGCCTTATGACACACTTCCGGTGATGTCAGGGGGTGTGGCCTTATGACACACTTCCAGTGATGTCAGGGGGTGTGGCATATGCTAATGAGTTATGCTAATGAGTTCCCCTAGCTCTTTTTCTACAAAACGACCCCTGTACATTGCACATCCTGAAGCATCAGTTCCTGTATCCGAGAACCTGAGGTTCTGTGAGAGCAAGCACATTGGAACAGAGTCTGCTCATAAATTCTTTCCTTCCTGCACTTTGTTGGAAAAAATAAACCGCTGTAAGAATAGTATGCAAATTAAAACGAACAGATTTCCATTCAAAACAACAACAACCACCCCAAAACGTACCAATAACAACCAAGCTAGGGATGCCAGCCTCCAGGTGGGACCTAGGGATCCCTCAGAATTATAACTCACCTGGAGACTACAGAGATCAGTTCCCCTGGAGAAAATGGAGGCTTTGGAGGATGGACTCTGTGGCATTGTACCCCCCCCCAAGGTCCCTGCCCTCCCCAGGATCCACCCACAAATCTCCAACCCTGAGTTGGCAACCCTACCCCAGTGACCGGTGGCCAGGGAAGACCTAGCAGCCCTAAACAATCAGTGGCAAACTGCAAATGAAAGTCAAGTCAACAACACCGTTAGATGACATTGGCTATCACACAAACCCTGACAAAACACACACAAACAAACACACAGAATCCAGAGTTGGAAGGGGCCACACAGGCCATCTAGTCCAACCCCCCGCTCAATGCAGGATCGGCCTAGAGCATCCCTGACAAGGGTTCGTCCAGCCGCTGCTTGAAGACTGCCAGGGAGGGGGAGCTCGCCGCCTCCCAAGGCAGCTGGTTCTACTGTGGCAAAAACTCTGACTTTCAAAAAGTTTTTCCTAAGATCCATCCGGTACCTTCCCACCCTTAATTCAAGCTCATTCTTGCGAGTCCTCTCCTCTGCTGCCCACAGAAACAGCTCCCTGTTTCTCGGTGACAGCCCTTCAAATACTTAAAGGGCACTTTCACACAAGCTAAACGATGCCGTTTCAATCCATTTCAGCGACCATTCGCAAATGGATTTTGCCATTTCACACAGTAAAATACAGTTGCAAAGTGGATTGAAAGTGGATTGAAAGTGTGCTATTTAATGTGTGCAAAAACGCCCAAAGAGAGCAATTATGTCCCTCAATGCTCCCTCTAAGCTGTGGAGTCTTGTGAGCAAAAATTCTACTTTGTGAGCTCCTGGCATTAAAGTTGTGAGCGAGCCATTTGGCTACTGCATAAATTAGTTTATTCTGGAGCCCTCCCTTCCTGAGCTAAGACCAAAATGTGTGAGCCAGAGGCTAAAAAACTGTGAGATAGCTCACGATAACTCAGCTTAGAGGGAACACAATGTCCCCCCACAACCTCCTCTTCTCCAGACTGAATATTCCCAAGTCCCGCATAGGGCTCGGTTTCCGGGGGCCCGGTACTTTAAATAATGCCTCGATGGTTTTTAAAACTCTTTACAATGATACAACACATCATCTAACACTCTGCAATCTCCTTTCTTCAGTGTCCCAATATTCCAGTCTAAATTATTCACCCCTTTTCATCCAATAGGTCGCTGATTTGCACACAGCTGTTTTTTGTGATCTCCTTCTCGGAATGCAACCTGTGAAAGGAAAATACAAAGCTGTTTCTCTGGGCGTTTGGCCGCAAAAGGTCTCTGGTAGTGGGATACCTGTTTCTGAATGAGCTCCTGACCCTTCTCTGGATGCATGTGGACCAGGTTCAACTGGGGGGATACTGATCGTCGGAATGGATAAATATCACGGACGTAGGTCTGCGGTGAAACAGCAAAAAATGCCCATGGAGTCACATTTTACAAAAAAGAGAATATAGTTGCAACTGAAGTAGCAATGGTAACAATTCGAGTTCTTGAGCAAAACTGTTTGGGATCCCCCATCCACGCCATTTTTTTAACAAATTCAGGCCAAGTGGAACATTCCACCAGTAGGTGAAGACTTTTTTCTTTTGTTTGGCATACGTCCAGTAATGGTTAATGACCCTCCTCCCTAGGGGTGGTGGTTGTTAATTTGCTTTATATACCACCCTCCCCCCAATGGGGCTCAGGGTGGCTAATAACAATTTATAAATACAAATCTAATAAATACAATGAATATATAAATACTGATTAAAACTTTAAAACAATAAACCAGTAGTAACCAGAATTCAATCAGATGCCATTAGACATTATGTATCCTCCCTTAGGGGAGGAGAGGGGGAGTCCACGTTTGATGGTAAACCGTTGCTCTCCTCAACCATAGACCTAGTGGAACAACGCTGACCATTTCCGCAGTAGTGAAATTCCCCGCATTGAAATTTTTAAAATGGCATGTTTTTGGAATCCCCAGTTTTAGTGAGTTCCAGAAACACAAGATAAGAAGGAGAAAAATTCGGGTTTGTGCCTGGTGAGAAAAGATCTACTGCAAAAAATTTCACATAACACGCAGTTTTAAAAACTTCAATGCGGGGAATTTTATTACTGAGGAAATGGTTTCTGACTTACAGGCCCTGTGGAACTGTTTTAGGTCCCTCGGGGCACGGATGTCATTAGGCAGAGTTTTGCCTGGCCAGAGTCAGGGCCAAAAAAGCCCTGGGGACAGCCAGATATCCTTTGGGCCATGGATCACCAGAAGGTTCACCAGAAGGAAGAAGAAGAAGAAGAAGAAGAAGAAGAAGAAGAAGAAGAAGAAGAAGAAGAAGAAGAAGAAGAAGAAGAAGAGGAG
>NW_015172591.1:234758-317811 GCF_001447785.1 Gekko japonicus
TTTTATAATTTTAAATGTTGTTTTTAATTGTTCAAATGTTGTAATGTTTTATGTGCATTCCCCTGGTGATTTTGATAGGGCAGAAAGGCAGCATAAAATGTTTTAAATAGATTAAATTTACCCCAACATTAAAAATGGAAGATAAATAATCTTTTGTTTCTGCATTCTCAAGAAGAATGACACAACCTACCTACTGTATAACAGATTTTAGTCTAGTAGCATGTTAGAGACCAATAAGATTTTCAAGGTATAAGCATTTGAGTGTCTGACGAAGGGGCTTTGAGTCTTAAAAGCTTATACCCTACCCTGTCCTGGATAGCCAGGCAAGCAAGATCTTGTCAGATCTCGGAAGCTATGCAGGCTTGACTGTGGTTAGTACTTGGATGGGAGACGTCCTTGGAATACCAGAGGCGGGAGGACAGGGGCAGGCTTTATTCAGCCACCTCTCTGAATATTCTCCAGGCCCCCAGTAGGGGGCAGTCGCCAGAGGTCAACATAACTTCCGGGTGCACACACAGTCAGTCGCCAGAGGTTGCCATGACTTCCAGGTGCAGACACTCGCGCGCACACACACACACACACACACAAATACCCAAAAAAGAAGCCCATACCCTGAAAATCTTGTTGGTCTTTAATGTGCTACCAGATCCCGCTTTTCTACAGCAGACCCGCACGGCCACCGTCTGAAACTACCCACTGTATAGGCCACTATTTTATATTAGATATGAAATAAGTTTAAAGTAATGATGGATTCCTGCCATCAGAACACAAAACTTTTTGACTCACCTTATTATAATGAATAAGGTTCCATCGTTTATCCATTAAAAAGTAGTTAGAAGACTGGGTTTCAGGTATGTTAAAAAATTCCAGACATTCCTGACATGGGGGGAAAAAACCACATATCAACTCTTACTTAATGTTCCTGTTGTACAAGTATGCAGCCTAACTGTTCAATTATTGGTAAATTTTGCCTGACACCAATCCGGACTACTCCGTCCACTAGGAGGCAGGTTCTTTCACCAAAGAAAGGAAGTGGGAGGTACCTCCTAGTCCATCCTAGATCATTTCTTTCTTCCGCCAATGAACCTGCCTCTTAGTGGAGGGTGACAAGCAAAAAGACTATTTCCCCCTAATAGGGTCAATAGCTCTTCATCTTCTTTTTCTTTATATTCTTCTAGTGGAACATGACCCGCACATTACTAATAAAATAACTGTTCACACCTTTAAAAGGGCTTCAAACTGGGTATCTTCATGCACAGGTAACTGGGTTGGGATATCACATTCGTTTTGCCCATGAACCACCAAGGTCTTGGTGCCTACAAAAGAGAAAAGGCATCCAATTCCCACTTTACCTGGCTTCAAAAGACCAGCATTAGTACACAGTATCTGCTTAAGTGGTTCGGAAGGAAATAATACAGAACCCATCAGTCAGTGTCTGCCTATTAACACGTGGATTGCCATGACTGAATCAAAACACTTCCATTCCACCACAATCCTGTTTATTCTGCAGTTCTGATGTTCTGATGAAGAACTCTGAATGACTTAATTGTCTTAACTACATCGCCATAGGACTGTGTGATAAATTAAATTAACTAAAATAAATAAATAAATAAATGGAAGAAATTCATGTCTATGATCCCCGAGTGCTTCACGAGGGTGAGTTCCATACCTGGCATTGAGGCAGTAACTAGCAGCTTCACTTCACACTGCTCTTTTTTCATAGTCTGTTTGAGATCCTTGAAGAAGAGTCCTTCTACGTAGCCCACCACTTCCCATAGGAAGGTCAGAGTTGCTGAAATGGCATCCATGCCCCATTCACATGGCGTACGGACAAAATACATGATCAGTCCCACCTATGGACCACAAAGGGACACGACTTGCTTTTTACCATACTAATTGGTGTCTAAGTATTACCTTGTCCTAAATATTATCTTCATTTCAAACTATGAATGTTGCCACCTCTGGGTTTGGAAACTCCTGGCTTTGCTGGTGGACCTCCTGATGGCACCTGGATTTTGGCCACTGTGTGACACAGAGTGCTGGACTGGATGGGCCATTGGCCTGATCCAACATGGCTTCTCTTATGTTCTTATGTCTGGGGCACTGATGCTCTGTATCCTTGGTGCTTGGGGGGCTACAGTGGGAGGGCTTCTGGAGTTCTGACCCCACTGGTGGACCTCCTGATGGCACCTGGGTTTTGGCCACTGTGTGACACAGAGTATTGGACTGGATGGGCCACTGGCCTGATCCAACATGGCTTCTCTTATGTTCTCATGAGATCATGTGGTTTAGGGAGGGGAGGGACTTCAACGGTTTACAGTGAGTAAACCTTTCAAAGTAACCTTTTTCTCCAGGGGAACTGATTTCTGTTGTCTGAGAATCAGTTGTAAATCTGGGAGATCTCCAGGCCCACCAGTGAGAGCCAGAATGGTGTAGCAGTCAAGAGCACTGGACTCTAATCTGGAGAACTGTTTTTTGATTCCCCACTCTTCCTCCATCTGAAGCCTGCTGGATGACCTTGAGCCATTCCCAGTTCTTTCAGAACTCTCTCAGAAAGGGAAAGTGATTGTAAGCCTTAAAGTAGAGAAACATGGAGTATAAAAACCTTCTCTTCTTCTTTACCTGGAGTTTGGCAACCAATCTGTATGACCTTAATTAACCTTCCTCAGCATAATTATGATGCATGTCTTGGCTGATCAGCAGAGGAGGAGAAGAGGTTGGATTTATACCCTCTTATGTTATACCCCACCCTTCACTACCCGAATGAGTCTCAGAGCAGCTTGCAATCCCTTCCTCTTCCCCTCCCCACAACAGATACCCTATGGAGTAGGTGGGGCTGAGGGAGTTCTTTCAAGGACTGCCCTTAAGAGAACAGCTCTGAGAGAACTTGTGACTGACTCAAGGTCACACCAGCAGCTGCATGTGGATGAGTGGGGAATCAAACCCAGTTGTCCCAAATTAGAGCCTGTGCTCTTAACTACTATACCAAAGTGGCTCCTGAAGACTGAAATGCAAGTTGTTATAAACACTTCATATCTTCTTGTACTGACTAGTTATGGCAGTGACTCTATTCTTTTCCCAACATTTTGATTCTTTGATGCTCCTCTCTAAGCAATATCCTACATTTTCCTTCCTCCATCACAATAGGACAGGCATTTGAACAAACACCATCCTCTGAACCATATTAGTCTCATGCTGTTTTCACTTGGACCAGGCCCAAACAGAATTTCTTGGGATTTACAGTCACAAAGGATTACAAACCATGTTCTTGAGGCCGTCCTAACTTTTCCTCCCTTTGCTAAGAGTAGAAAGGGATGATGAAGCCAGACAGGGGAGAGGGAGGGATAAGACTAAGGAAGGGAAAAGAGTGGGGAATCAAGTAAGATGCTAAGAGGTAGATTAGAACAAAAAGGGGAAAGGATCTGAGGTAAGTACAATAGGCCTAGTGTTGCCAGGCAGTGCCTAGCAACTGATGACAGGGTGGAAGGGGGGCAGCATCCTGGGAGAAAACTTGAAAAAATAACTTACAAGATGCCCTTACCATAGAGATCCTGGTGATTCCTAGAGCTACCCCTTTTCACTCCCAGGTAGCTCTAGGAATCACCAGGAACTCTATGGTAAGAACTTCCTGTAAGCAGAAGAGGCCTTATTTTTCCTTCTAATTTTTCTCCCACTGCTGGTTGCATTTGCAGCAGCCATTGGGGCAGGGAATCGCCTGCCCACACCAGAGGCCTGGCACCCCTAAGTAGGCCCCAGGAGGGGGGAAAAACCCAGAGCCCAATTGCTGTGTGCTGCCAGAGCTAAGTCGGGGCAGAACTGGATGTGGCATCAACCCACTGCAGGAGATATTCTGCAAGCTAATTTGAGTTAGCCCTGCCTGCTTGGAACCAGTGGGAGGATTCTCTCGTTCTGTAGAGCACAAAAGACTACACTGTGGATTCAGGTGGAGACTCAGAGAAGCTCACCAAGTAATTGAAGAGGATATGGGACGTCTGAGCAGGGAAGTCTCCAATGTTGAGTAGCAGCTTCCTCAGCATGTACATCAGCTCATCCTAGAATAAGAGAGGAATCTATTTCAGTGGCATCACAAAATGTCCAGGGAACACCTTCATTTTGCTTAACTTGCTTTCCTTCTCTCTGCCAAATGGTTCCTTCGCATGAATGACAGAATGACTGTCTTCTAGGGTGGGCAGGTCCTCCACCCCCCCGGCCACTGGCAGGGGATGGGGGCGGGGACAGGGTTGCCAGACCCAAGTTGGGGAACTCCTGGAGGTTTCAGGGTGGAGCCCGGAAAGGACAGGGACCTCGGGGGGGGGGGTACAATGCCACAGGGTCCACCCTCCAAAGCACCCATTTCCTCCAGAGGAACTGATCTCTAGTCTGGAGGTGAGCTGTGATTCTGGGGGATCCCCAGGTCCCACCTGGAGGCTGGCATCCCTGCTTCTGTTCATCTCGCTAGGTCCAGTCATAGCAACAAATAAATAGCAAACTTTTTGTTACGTTTCCTAAAGTCCCATCCAGGAAGGGAGGTGGAATAAGGATTTTTTCCTTTACAAAAGGTGAAACATGGCCCAGAGGTATACATCTGGGCCCCAGTCTGTTCATGGTTCACTCCTATTTTGAAATAATCCAAACCGTGCAACAGATCTAAGTTGCCAACTTTGTCCCCACAGATACTTTGGCAATACTCTTTTGGAACTAAACAGCATCAACTATAGCATCCTGTTCACATTCACTTGTACATCATCCCCTTCTACTGTCTGCATTGGACAAACGTGTCAGTCTCTACTTTGTAGAGCAATTCCGCAGGGCCGTGAAATTCCGCAGGGCCCTGAAAACGGAGCTTTTTTGCCAGGCGTCCCAGTAGGAAAGACCCTATATCGGCTGTGCTCCACTCGCACTTTAGTATACGACACCGCCACACTTAAATGGTTTTAACTGTTTTTATTTAATTGGAAATGAGCCGAGTTATTTTATTGAGTTGTATTTTATGTATGTATTTATGCTGGGTTTATCATTGTTGTGAGCTGCCCTGAGCCACTTCGGCAGGAGGGCAGGATAGAAATCTAACGAATAAATAAATAATAAATAAATCAATTGTAAGAGAATCAATGAGCACATGTCTGATATAAGATATCACAGGACTCAGAGGCAGCAGGGGACCATTTTAATCTTCCTGGACATACTGCTGCAGATCTGAACAACACTGTTCTCAAACAAACAAACAAACACACAAAACAAAAAAAACCTTCAAAGGAAAATATACAACTTAAGTCCTGAAATGGAACTCATCAAGCACTTAAACAGTTTCTGTCATCTTGGCTTAAAACAAGACTCCGATTTCCTCACACATTCTGATTTCTAATAACCCACCAGGACCCACTTTTTAGAAATGTCAATAAACTTTTCTTAACATGGTGTATCGTACCATAACAGTTTACTGCTGTCACTTCATTCTCTAATGCTTCAAACTGCTTCTCCTTTAATTAGTTTGTTATTTACCCTGCTATATCACATTTTGGTTATCTTTACCACATTAGAGAGAGGATAGGACTACTGACCCCTCTCGTCATCAGTCAAGTATAATAGCTCAAGCTGTTCAAGTCCCTGAAATCCCCTTTTCCTTCCCCCTTCTGTAATTTTCTGGATAAATATGAGGGAAATTATTTTCTTTCTTCCCAGTGCATCTGAGGAAGTTAGCTCTGAGACGTTTTCTGCAGTGTCAAGTTCCCCCACAGCTGCACTTGCGTTCCTCCACTGCTTTCCCTCGTTTCTGCAGATGTTTTTGCAGTCACAGGCAGAGAAACGCAGTTTGTTCCCTGTTGCTCCACAGCATCAGACATCCCTGTTTCTGGAAATTCCCATGCTGCGCCACAAGAGAAGGCAAACTGCGTTTTTGCTCATAAGAGGGAGAAATCATCTGCAGAAACAAGGGTAAGCCGTGGATGAACAGAAGAGCAGGCAGGGGGGAACTTGACACTGTGGGAAACAGGTGTCATTTCCTGCAGGAGCGCACAGTAAAGAGCCCAGGGGGCGGGCACATGCAACAAGCCCCACCCCCTGCTCCCAGCAGCCCTCAGTCAGAGTAAGAAGCAGCCAGGTAAGTTGCAGAGCCCCCCCCCCCAGATCCCCAGTCCAAAACAGTCTGCGAGGACAGATCTGCACATTCCCCCACCCCCCATAGCTAGCAATCCAAAACAGTCCAGTGGAGCCTGAGCGGTGGGTGTTGCCTTCTGACACACTTCCGGTGATGTCAGGGGGTGTGGCATATGCAAATAAGTTATGCTAATGAGTTGTGCTAATGAGCTCCTGCACCTCTTTTTCTACAAAATGACCCCTGGTGGGAAATGTCTGACTCATGGAAGCTCATGCTGGGATAAACATTGTTCGTCTTTCAGGTGCCTCTGGACTTCTGCTTTGTTTTGCTACAATGGACTAACACAGCTTCCCTGCCTTGAAGTCTCCTGACGAATGATATTCCACAAGGAGGAAAGCAGGGTGTCTACCTGCCGATTGCTGATCGTCAGCTTCTCCAGAAAGTGCCGAAGAACTGTTGAAGGATCTTCGATGAGACAGTTCCACAGGACCTGTTGAGCCACGGCGCTCACTGCACAAGACAAAAGACACGAGCTAGTTGGGCCGTCACTACTCTTAAGTACATTCTGTTGCCAAGGAGGTTAGAGATAAAAAGGACTTGAGAACAAGATTTTAAAATAAAGGGGGGAGGGACATGTGGTAGAATTAGGTGGAGGGAGCACTGAGCAAGTGAGCACTTGTTGAGATCCGTTCTCTCCCTGCTTCGACATATGTCTGACTACAAGTCTAGTCACAGATCAGTGACCCAGTGCTTAAAAGGATCAGTTAGTAGGCGATGTGAAAGACTTCTAATGGAGACCCTGGAAAACCACTGCCGGTCAGACAATACTGGCCTTGATAGACCAACGGTTTAATCTACCGAGTCCTTCCATTCATAAATGCCAGTCTTTTGCCAATAGGATGTACTCCCTAACCTAGGGCAGATAGCCAAATAAACCAGTGCTGGGGAGAGTTTGAGTTGCAAATTAGATAATCGGTCAAAAACTAGTTGAATGAGATATGCACTCTGCTAATGGTGACTTTTAAAATCTGGCTCTCTTGGAAGTGAAAGGCTAGTTTTTAGAGTAAAACAAATATGGCCCAGGCTAGCCCATCCTTGCCAGATCTCAGAAGCTAAGCAGGGTCGATCCTGGTTAGTATTTGAATGGGAGACCATCAAGGAAGTCCAGGGTTGCTACGCAAAGGCAGGCAGCAGCAAACCACATCTGACGGTCTCTTGCCTTGAAAACCCTACAGGATTGTGACTTGATGGCCAAACAAATACCCATGCTTGAACTATAATACTCCGTCATGCGGCACCCGGGTCTCGAACTGCTGAACTACTGACCTTCCACAGCCTGCAGTTCAGCATCTTAACCACTTGAGCCACCGCAGCTCCTATACAGAAAGGTAAAATATTCTCTCTCCCAGGTACCCACTGCTTTTGGCTGTTTAGGCCGCATTTCTAGAGAATCTGATAGTCTCTTAATGGTTTCAGAAACGTGTCAGCTCAAACAACACCTGCTACGCCATCCTCCCGGACTTCTCCGTCTTCCATCAAGTGAACAATGGGAAGCACGGCTGCACAGATGCATGCTGGGAACACCGCTTGCGGAGGCTGTGGGACGTGATGGTTCGGCGTGTGTTCTGTCGTGTGCTCCTCATCTAGAAAAGGGAAATTGGGCGGCGTCAAGTGAAATCTCACTTAATTACAGACTGGCATCCATGGCTGTACATAATGAAGCTTTATGTTAAGAAAAGAGTCATTGTCACTATGGAAACAGAAACAACAGCACCATGCATTGCAGACTGAGCAAGAAACGAACTGAAAACGAGGAGCTTTGCTCAGATGGTTAAACTTGGTTCAACACACATAAGAACATAAGAAGAGCCCTGCTGGATCAGACCAGTGGTCCATCTAGTTCAGCATTCTGTCTCACACAGTGGCCAACCAGTTCCTCTGGAGGACCAACAAACAGAACAGAGAGGCTGAAGCTTTCTAGAGAACATAAGAAGAGCCCTGCTGGATCAGACCAGTGGTCCATCTAGTTCTGGTTTCCCTCTTGCTGGGTTGTCTCCTATGGAAATGGTGGCAGCAGTGGGGGGGGGCCTTTTTCATAAGGGGCAAAAACTACCCTCCCCTGCCATTTCTGCTGGGGGAAAACAGGCGAGAAGTGTAATGTCCTTCACCCCATCACCGCACTGAGTGAACGAGTGCTTTTTAAAGTGAGTTCCCCGATATATGTCTGACTACGTTCCAGCATGCATCTGTAGGCTTGCCAACCTCCAGGGACTGGCTGGAGATCTCCAGGAATTACAACTGGTCTCCAGGTAATAGAAATCAGTTCCCCTGGAAAGTTGAAGATATTCCTACAAGGGAACAATTAATTGATAAGATACTGGAACTCGCCAGAATGGATAATTTAAGTCTAATGCTTCAAAATAAAAATGAAAAGGTGCATGAAAGGAGGTGGGGAAAAGTGTATAAGTGGATAGAAAAACTGTTAGAAAATTAATATCCCCAACTTGTATAAAAAGTAAGAGATGGAAGACTCTGAATTATATGTAATCTAAATAGATGAAATGTTTGTGCGTATAAATATATAAAAAAAATGTAAAAAAAGAAAAAAAGAAATCAGTTCCCTTGGAGAAAATGGCCACCTTGGAAGGTGGACTCTATGGCATTGCACCCTACAGAGGTCCCTCCCCTCCCCAAACCCCATTTTCCCCAGGCTCCACCCCCCAAAATCTTCAGGTATTTCCAAACCCAGACCTGGCAACCCTACACATCCGTGACCTGATCTTTTTGTAGCAGGAGCTCCTTTGCATATCACGCGACACACCCCTAATGTAGCCAATCCTCCAAGAGCTTACAGAGCTCTTCTTACAGGGGCTACTGTAAGCTCTTGGAGGATTGGCTACATCAGGGGTGTGTCGCCTGATATGCAAAGGAGCTCCTGCTACAAAAAGAGCCCTGAAAGCAGAACAGTACTCTCATTGTTCAGGCCCTGGAGGCTAACATACAAATAGGTCAATGTGTGAGCAGGGCCTAGTTGTCCATGCTGGACTCTCACTACTCTCACCATAAGATGCACCCAGGTTTTATCATGATGAGATCCATACTAAATGTTTAAAAAACCCAAAACAACGAATGGAACACAAGCATGCCATTTCTACTGAACACTTGTTTCATCTGTCTGTTGGAGCCAGGTTTAAAGGCATGCACAGGTACTCCTTGGCCAAAGAGCACCTAAGAGCACTGGTAAAGTAAGCCAGGAATCTCATCCAAATATGTCTTACCTTCTGCACTGACCGCTGAACGGACTGACCATACAGAGCCACGCCGGAAGGAGTAATTCCTGTGTGACGTGCTAGAGGTGCAAGACGGACTGACAGAGAGACGGCGAGATGCCAGGTTGGTGACTTCTTCTACTGGCAAAACAAATTGAGCGTGTGAATTTCGGTTTACGAATCTTCGACGAGAATCCTTGTGCTAATCTACTACAAGAGCGAAAAAAGCCCTAAAGCTGGCTTCCTAAGGGAATGATTAGTTCTTGTATTTCATCCATAGGTGCATTTTCTAATCTGGGAGAACCGGGTTTGATTCCCCACTCCTCCACTTGCACCTGGCTGGATGACCTTGGGCAAGCCATAGCTCTGATAAGAGCTGTCCTTGAAAAAGAGCTCTCTCAGCCCCGCCTACCTCCCAGGGTGTCTGTTGTGGGGAGGGGAAGGGAAAGGAGTTTGTAAGCCACTCTGAGTCTCCTTTGTGAAGAGCGGGGTATAAATCCAACCTCTTCTTCTTCTTCTTCTATGGCATTATACTCCATTTAAGTCCCTCCCCTCCCCAAGCCCCCCCTTTCTCAGGTTCCACCCCCAAAACTCCAAGTATTTCCCAACCCAGAGATGGTAATCCTACTGTTTGATATCAAGGATTTATTTATTATAGAAACACACTATCGAAGACTGCCTGAGGAATCAGAGAAGTTAGCACAGAGGAGGAAGAAGAGATTGGATTTATACCCCGCCCTTCACTACCCAAAGGAGTCTCAGAGCGGCTTACAAACTCCTTCCCCTTCCCCTCCCCACAACAGACACCCTGTGAGGCAGGTGGGGCTGAGAGAGCTCTTTTTCAAGGACAGCTCTTATCAGAGCTATGGCTTGCCCAAGGTCATCCAGCCAGGTGCAAGTGGAGGAGTGGGGAATCAAACCCAGTTCTCCCAGATTAGAGTCCGCGCACTTAACCACTTCACCAAACTGGCTCTCCACCAAACTGGCTTACCTTCCATCTTCCATCTTAAAACCTTCCTTCTTAAACCGAAATGAAAAATTTAAAAACATTGAAGGACATCTCAGAGGAGAAAGCCTGATTTTCCACATCACTGGGCCAGCCACTCTTTCTATTTTCAGCTGCAGTCTTTGGGTCAGACAAACCCCCTTAAAATTATGACACCCTCAGGGCAATCTCTCTTGCTCCTGTCTGCAAAGCCTGGTCTCTCTGCCTTCCTCATAGAGTTGCCAACCTCTAGGTGGTGGCTGGAGATCTCCCGGGACTACAATTAATCTCCTTGCAACAGAGATTAGTCCCCCTGAAGAAAATGGCTGCTTTGAAAGGTAGGCTTTATGGCATTATTCCTTGCTAGTGTCTCTCTTCTCCAGGGGTCATTTCGTAGAAAAAGAGCTAGGGGAACTCATTAGCATAACTCATTAGCATATGCCACACCCCCTGACATCAGGGGCCCGGTGGTGGACCTGCAAGGCCAGCGGGAGTGCGAGGAAGACCCGCCAAGGCCCTCCCTGGCCCCAGGCAGGCAGGGGTGGGGAGAAGCGGGGAGGAAGCAACTTACCCTCCCTCCTGGCTGAATGAGGGCCGGAAGCGGGGCGGCCAGCAGGGGGCGGGGCTTCGTCATGTGCCCCGCCCCCCTGCACCTCACCCGGGAGAACTGCGATCCCCCACGGTCCCCCCCAAAATGACCTCTGCTCTTCTCCCTAAACCCCACCCTCCCCAGGCTCCACCCCCGAAATCTCCAGGAATTTCCCAACCTGGAGCTGGTAACCCTACTTCCCTGTCCTATACCCTATCTCACCTTGTGGACTTCTGAATTGGAATTATGTGCATGTATCTTATTTAGTGTGTGCGCTGGTTAATGATGCTGAACTTGGTGAAGCTATTAATGGAAAGGAAGCCAAGAGTGTGCCAGGACCTAATTTCAACACTTTCTTGCCTATTGTCCTACGTTACGCTCAGTCTATATCTACCTGCTTAATTCTCATTGGTTTTGAATAAGCAGAAGGTTGTGTTGCCTCAGACCCTTTCCACAGTAGCAAAATTGCCCACATTGATGTTTTTAAAACTGCGAGTTATGTGAAATTTTCCGCCGTAGGTCTTTCCTCACCAGGCACAAACCTGAAGTTTTCTCCTTTTCACTCCGCATTTTTGGAACTTGCTAAAACTGGGGATTCCGAAAACGGGGGGTAAGAAGGAGAACACTTTGGGTTTGTGCCTGGTGAGCGGGCCAGTAGTTACGGTGGGGCATATCGGGGCCACCCCCCACACTTACCGCCCAGGCCTCCCAACGTTTTGCAGAGCCAGGTGAAGGGTGCAGTTTCAGGCTGGGGGGGGGGGGGCTCATCCCTTCACTACGTCTCTCCCTTGGTGGCTTGTATGAGACACCAGGAGCTTCTATAGGGCGCTCCCAGGCTTGGTGTGTGTGTGTGGGGGGCACCCCCTGACTTATTTAAAGGCCTCCTGAATTAAAAAAATCCTGGCTACAGGCATGCTGGTGAGGAAAAACCCACTGCAGATAATTTCACATAATGCACAGTTTTAAAAACATCGATGCGGGGAATTTCGCTAATGCAGAGATAGCCTCAGTTACGTTAGCAAAAATTCTTCCAGAATTAATCAAAGTGTTTTGTGTGGAACAAATGAACACCCACAACAAACGTAGCTCTCAATCTTTGACACGGACTGTAGATGATGCCAGCAAAGTATACCGAGGCTGCGGTCACACGGAGCATTAGGCACGCTAGAGGGACGGAAGATAGGCGGATTTTCCGGGCGCGATCTCACCGCCACATCTGGGAAGCGTCGAGCTCCCGTGGCAAACCCGAGGCTTCCCGCGGAAGATGCGCGGTAAAAAACTAGTACCTCGGAGGTACTAGTTTCCTGAAACCGCGGGGCAAGGGCGGGCGTCTGATCGCGTTTCTGGTTTCCAGTGCCCGCCCATGTCCCCTCGCAAAAAGTCCCCCCCCAAAGTCTCCACGGATGCGCACAAGCACCCAAGGGGGCATGCGCACATTTGAGTTTTTTAAAAAAACCAATCCCGTTTGCCCCGCGCCCCGCTTCTTTGCCGCGCTGCAGGACTGTGGAGTGATCGGCACCTCCCCCTTACCACGGGACCTCCATGGTAGGTCTGCTTGTGCAACCACACATTTTTTAGCCCCGGGGCAAACAGCCATGCTCCCCCCCCGCATTTTCCTGCCCGTGTGCCCACAGCCTGAGATGGATTAAATTTTGCTAATGGCTTTAAGGCCCTGACCTGGATGGCCCAGGCTGGCCCGATCTCATCAGATCTTGGAAGTTAAGCAGCGTTGGCCTTGCTTAGTACTTGGATGGGAGACCACTAAGGAAGTCCAGGGTCGCTATGCAGAAGTAGGGAACGGCAAGGATCTCTTGCCTTGAAAACCCTGTGGGTTGCCGTAAGTCAGCCGTGACTTGATATCACTTTCCACCACCACCGATGGATCCAAGGTTTTCGCTCTCTCGTCTGTGTACTTAAAACAAAACCATGGACCCTCGTAGTGTTTGGGAAGAGATTTTCCTCAGCCCTTGGCAGGTCATTCCCGCATTCAAAGCGCACCTTCTTCTTCCTGCTCTGCGTTGGGGGGACAGGTGGGTTCATAACAAGCCTCCTGGGTGATGGGAATGGCCGTGATCAGACTCGCTTCTCGGCCGAGACGCTTCTTCTCCTCTTCCTGCTGCAGGTTCTTTAGAATGTGCTCCGCCCGCTGATGAGAACGAGACACCGCCCGGGCTGAGAATGATTTCTGTAAGCAAACCATTAGGGAAAAAAATGTCTATGGAAGAAATGGCTTGAGTTTCATACCCCACCACTCGTTCAAAGGATATGCCTACTGTTGTAGATACTTAAGAGGGGAGTTATGAGACACGAAACATCATTCCGGCAGCAAAAGCACGAAGTCGCAGCATCAGAGCCTGCATTTTATTCAGACTTCCCCACGACGCTGGACTTCTTGCTGTAGTTTGTTGCAGAGTGTCTCAGAGGGTACCTTAGAACTTGAAGCTCTGTTCAAGACAGAGGTCCTTTCTGCACTAGACCTTAAATCATGGTTCTACCCTGTCCCCGTACTAAGAAGAAGAAGAGATTGGATTTATACCCCGCCCTTCACTTGGAGTCTCAGAGCGGCTTACAAACTCCCTCCCCCTCCCCACAACAGACACCCTGTGAGGTGGGTGGGGCTGAGAGAGCTCTGACACAAACTGCTCTTTTTCAAGGACAGCTGTGCCAGAGCTGGTGACTGACCCAAGGTCACATCAGCAGGTGCAAGTGGAGGAGTGGGGAATCAAACCCGGTTCTCCCAGATTAGAGTCCGCACACTTAACCACTGCACCAAACTGGCTCTCTACATTCTACGCTGCACGTGAGTTCACCCCTGTAATTATCTCCGGGTATTTTTACATTCTACGCTACACTCGAGTTCACCCCTGTAATTATCTCGGGGTATTTTTTGTTTCCACATTACATTGAGGTCACCTCGGTTTCGCCCCACACTTGTCCTGGGATAAACGGATGCTGTTACAACCAGGGATAAATGCGAGGTATAGTGTCCCGAGTTGAGCTCTGACAGGGGTCGTTTCGTAGAAAAAGAGCTAGGGGAACTCATTAGCATAACTCATTAGCATATGCCACACCCCCTGACATCAGGGGCCCGGCGGTGGACCTGCAAGGCTGGAGGGAGTGCGAGGAAGCCCCACCAAGGCCCTCCCTGGCCCCAGGCAGGCAGGGGTGGGGAGAGGCACGGAGGAAGCAACTTAACCTCCCTCTTCTTCTGCCTCCTCCTGGCTGAATGAGGGCTGGAAGTGGGGCAGCCGGAAGCAGGGGGCGGGGCTTCGTCATGTGCCCCGCCCCCTGCACCTCACCCGGGGGAACTGCGATCCCCCGCGATCCCCCCCGAAATGACCTCTGAGCTCTGATAAAATCAGGGATGAGATCCAAGTGCGGAAAGGACCAGAGATGCTTCCCATATAGTGTTGCTGACTTCCAGGTGGTAAGAGACCCAAACAGCAGGGATGCATGGAAGGGAGTAAGTAATACAAAAGATACGAAAGATCGAACCATGCATAAATAACAAAAAATATATATATTCAACAACCAATGAGTATAATTATCTATTGTTGTTAGCTATTCAGTCGTGTTCAACTCTTGATGATTCTCTAATAATATTAAACCTATTCAAATAGAGTAGTTGTACATAAATACCATACGGTAATCAGAAACTCAGAAATACAGGGTCCAAATACAAAAAGCAGTCCTACTAATACACCTTCAGAAACTGTGAAGCCGCCCAGCTCCAATGATGAATCATACACAGTTTTCATTCTTAATGTACATAAGACAAACCACTTTTGAGCATGGCGATAAGGCAACCTGAAGCCGGCGGGGCGGTGAAGTGGATACACAAGCAGCGAGAAGAGGATTTTATGAAGAAGAATTATAAACATCTATATTTGGATTTTTCACCTTTCGAGGAATTTGACTTGGACTATCTCTGAAGATGTATTAATGGGACTGTTTTTATATCTGGACCCTGTATTTTTGAGTTTCTGATTACCATACTGTATTAATGAAAAAGTACTCTATTTGAATAGGTTTAGATCATTATACTCATTGACTGTTGAATATATTTTTTATTATTTATGCACAGTCTGATCTTTTGTATTACTTGGAATTCACTGCCACAAGAAGTGGTGGCAGCTACAAGCATGGATGGCTTCAAGAGGGAATTAAATAAGCATATGGAGCAGAGGTCCATCGGTGGCTATTAGCCACAAGGTATAGATAGGGACTCTGGGGCAAGTGATGCTCTGTCTTCTTGGTGCTTAGGGGGGAGTCAACAGTGGGAGGGCTTCTAGTGTCCTGGCCCCACTGGTGGACCTCCTGATGGCACCTGGTATTTCTGGCCACTGTGTGACACAGAGTGTTGGACTGGGTGGGCCTTTGGCCTGATCCAACATTGGCGTCTCTTATGTTCTTATGCCGTGCCCCCTGCCATCTATTCCGCTTCCAGCCCGGTATTTTGGGGGGTGCCTGCTGATATTCTCACAGCACCTGCCAGTCACTTTGCCATTAGCTGGGACTCCAGAGGTTGGGGGCGGTCCAACAGTGACCTAGGGCCAGGCCCGTCCCCAGGCAGCTTCTCTCTCATAAACCTCTCAGTATTTCGAAAGCCACAACCCTGACTGGGATAGCCCAGGCAGGCCCGATCTTGTCAGATCTTGGGAGTAGAGCAGGGCTGACCCGGGCAAGTACTTGGAAGGGAGACCTCCAAGGAATACCAGGGCTGGGACGCAGAGGCAGGCAATAGCAAGCTACCTCTCTGAAATGTCGGAGCCCCACTAGGGGTTGCCAGAAGTCAGCCATGACTTCCAGGCACACACACACTCACACGCACACAAAATACTCACAAAAATATTTTGAGCCCTGACCAGGCAAGCCTGATCTCGTCAGATCTCGGAAGCTAAGCAGGGTCAACTTTGGCAAGTACTTGGATAGGAGACCTCCTTGGAATACCAGCAGCCGGGAGGTGGGGGCAGGCTTTATTCAGCCACCTCTCTGAATATCCTGCAGGGCCCCCAGTAGCGGTCAGTCACCAGAGGTCGCCATGACTTCCAGGTGCACACACACACACTCACTCACACACATACATGCACACATGAACCCCCCCCAAACAAAAAAAACTAAAGTATTTTTTTTTGAGAGCCACTTCTCATTAAAAAATAAAAAGATTCCCCCTTCAAGGATATTTTTACTTACGGACTGATCTTCATTAATTGGGTCCTGCACACTCCCACCACACTGTGGAACCCACGGAGGATCGAACATGGGCACAGAGGGCATTCCCAGCACAGGGGACGGCAAGGTGAAGTTAATACTGGGCGGAGGAATCTAGGGAAACAGACCAAGAGGAAGGAACGCAAAGGAGGTTGGTTGTGTAGCGACACATGGCTTCTGTCCATGCTGAAGAGCATCTCTTGGCAGAATGAGGGGAATAACTCCCGAGTGTAAATATGACAGACTATTTAATGCTATGAGAAAATGTGGGAATTTTGATGTGGGAAAAGGTTAACGTTTTCTGATACTTGTCTCAGAACTGTTCTCTCCCCATCCCAAAGAAAGATGCACTGTGCCAAGAATGATAATTTCACCCACCACAGGAGCCGAGCTGATTCCAGATGATGACTGTGCTAGGGTTCCCAGACCCTCACCAATCAGTGGGCCAGCAGGGGGGTCTTACCGGCAGCAAACTGAGGCCCAAGCCTTTTTGGCCAGCAACACAGCAATGTTGCATGACGGAAGTGACGTCATCGCATTGGTGGTGACGTGTGGACACTCTGGTATTTGGGCAAAATCTCTACGGCTTCTCCCGGAGAGTTTTCGCCCAAATGCCAGATCATCCCAACATCACCACTGACATGACAATCTCATTTTCAGTGCTCACCAGAAGTGACATTGCTGTGTCACCTCTGAGGGGCCTAGGCCTCAGTTTGCTGCTGCTGAGTCCACCTCTCCCCCACCAGTTGCTAGGGGGGACCTGGCAACCTTAGACTAGGGTTGCCATCCCCACAAAGAGCTCCACCGCACCCGACATGCCTGGCACGATGATGTCATCCAGAGGTGGGCACGTTGCATGGGAGACGCTCTAGCATTTGGCTAAAAAACTCTGCAGTTAACCATAGAGTTTTTGGGCAAATGCTAGAGCGTCCACTGCACGACGTACCTAGCACGTTGACGTCATTTCTGGGTGATGTTATTGCAGTGTGTGTACAAAATGTGCACCAGAAGATCCGGGGAAACAGCAGGTAGAAGGTAAGCACCTGGCAACCCTACCTTAGACTGCACAAGGTTTTAGGCTGTTGAGAGATGCTGATAGGGCTAATCGTAGCCATTTTCCAAAAGGTTGTGTTATTCCTTATTCAATCAGAACTTTATTCCTGTTCTGCCTCAATTAGCCTCCATTACGACAAGTGGCTGTAAACTCCAAAGCCTTATGGTGCTGGGGCGGTGGGGGAAATGATAGAAATCTGGAGGTTTGCAGATACAGCCTCAGTCAGCTCTGAATTTTATCGGACAGTGTCGTCATTTACCTTAAAGATCTGCTGAGCTCCTTCTTCCATCCGCGGCCAGACTTGATACCTGAACCTCCAAAGGGTGTGGAACTTGAGAATTGCATTCAGCCTTTGCACGGCCTCGGGGTGATGGAATTCAGACATCAGCATATCCGATACCGCCTCGGGCACTTTTACGGCACACAGAAGGAACATGGCAGCTAAAAGAAGCAAATATTTTGTGAACTGATTTCTTTCACAGTCTGGATATACTATTTTGCAATTTAAAAGCAATGGCTGGAAGGGGAGAAGTGGAATTACCCCGTTTGTTTGCAGAAAAGAGCAGCAGTCCGGTGGCACCTTAAAGACTAACAAAATCTGTGACGGCACATGAGTTTTCATGATACACTGTTCCCTTCTTCAGATACCTATCTGAGGAAGTGAGCAGTGACACACAAAACCTCATACTCCACCACAATTGTTGTTAGTCTTTAAGGCGCCACTGGACTCTTGCTCTTTGCGACGGCTACAGACAGACTAACCCATCTCGATCTATCCCCATTTATTTGGTTGGCTGTTTTATTTTAAATATGTTTTTAATTTTTATTTATAGTTTTCCATAATTTACACAGCCTTTAGCAGATTACATTTGTATTCTTGTGAGTCACTTTTTTACATCGTGTTATTCAACCATATGTACAATTTCCCCCATCTTTTTTCATATACCTCTTGGTCCTTCCCTTGTAATATCAAACTTAACCTGTCCATTTCAGCCAACCGTCGCAGTTTTTCTATCGGTTCCTCTTTTGAGGGTATTTTATCTGTTTTCCAGCATTTTGCTAACATTATTCTAGCTGCTGTAAAAATATATGTAATTAAATATCTATTTTCTTTGTTACATTGTTCTGGAAACATATTTAATAAACATACTTCTGGACTATATGGTTCAATTGTTGTTATTTCTTTCACCATTTTAAATATTTCCCCCCAGTATTTTTGTACTTTTTCGCATCTCCACCACATGTGTAAATACGTTCCAACATTTTTTTTACACTTCCAACTTAGCCCCCCACAAGGTGACAAACAATTACAAACACTAAAACCAGCTTTAAAATACAAAGAAGAGGAAGAAGAGGAAGAGGAGGAGGAGGAGGAAGAAGAAGAAATTAAACAAAGAAGGCGGGTCAGTGAGGGAGGAAAGCAGAAAAGGCTTCACCCTCTGGCAGAAGACAACCATTGAGAGAGATAGACAGATCTCCCTGAGGAGGGAATCCTATAGTTTTGGTGCCACAACAGAAAAGACCCTTCCTCAGGCTGCCATGTATCTAACCTTGGAAGCACCCAAACCAGGGCCTCCAAAGATGACTGGAGTGGATGTGTAGGTTCACGGGGGAGAAGGTGGTTCTGAAGGTATGCTGGCCCCAAATCGTATAGGGCTTTAATGGTCAATACCAGCAGCACCTTGAATTAAAGGTCAATACCAGCAGCATCTTGAATTCCTCAGTAGTCTGTACCATCTGTAAATTCTGGACAGTCTTCAAGGGCAAACCCTTGTAGAATGGACGGCAGTAGTCTAATCTAGGTGTTACCAGGGCATGCACCAAAGTGGCATGATCTTTCCTGCCCAGGAAAGGCTACAATTGGCTCATCACCTGCAGCTGGTGAAAGGCACCCCTGGTCACCACGGCTCACTGTTTATTCGACAGAAGGCCTGGTTCTGGGAGCACCCCAAAGCTATGCAGCAGCTCTTTTATTTATTGTTTTGATTTTAATGGCTGTTTTCACATTTTGATTTTCTCAATGGCAACCCTCCCCCCCTCGAATAAAGATAGGGGAAGTGAACAACATCAACTGGCTTTGCTTATACTTATGAAATTTGCATTGTAAACATTGTAAAAGTATAACCAAGTGTCTTCTTCGGTGAGGTCATTTTTCCCAATTGTATTGAGTTGGCAATCCTGTGTGGAAAACATTGCTCAGTAAGGGAGAAAAAAAGCATAAGAATTAGAGTACATAGGAAGGACTCGACAGGACGCTCGGTGACACTTCTGTTCCGATGGACAGAACGTTGCAGGATCCAAAGCCAGGCAGGGGCCACCTTTGTAGTCCGTACCGGCACAAAGCCACTGTCACTGGTGCTGCTGTGTGCGCAAGCACACTCTTACCTGCTGCACCGGCCATGTGCTCATCCATGCTGAGCAGCAGCTCCCAGGCTGCAGGCTGGATGTCCCCGTACATCTCTTCTGTGAGGACGGGAGCTGCCTTGATCAGCAGTGATAACGGGGCTGGGGACAGACTCATCACCTGCAGGAAATGCAAGCGGGCAACACACAATAGGACCAATAAAGCTAGGCAATGGCTTTCATAACCCTTTCAAGTCCCACTTAGCTTAACTGGGTTTCTTAAGGACAGGGCAGTTGCCAGGGCACAGGGCGTGTGGCAGGGCCCACTGCTGTCAACCCCCCTCACTTATTTGCTAGTGTTCCACCATTACTCCCAGTTACTCTCACTGACCAGTGACACTAGGAACAGGGCTGCGGGCAGTTGGGGAGCTCACAAGCCGGTAGGGGAAGGACAGACAGGCAGATGGGAGGCGGACTTGGGAAAAGGAAGGAGGGTATGTGTGGGGGCCTGGGGGTGGGTGAAAGAGGGGAAGGGGGCCCTGAAAACCTGGAAGCAGCCCTCCTTAACCACACTTGAGAGTGCTGCAACTGGGTGGTCCTGCTTCTAACTGATCAATTGGCACTATGATCAACGAATACGTTTTCATCCTTGCCTCTGGTCACTAGGGTTGCCAACCTCCAGGTGGTGGTTGGAGATCTCCCACTTAATTAATTAAGTATCATGTGGTATTCTGTGTAGACTAACCAGGAGATCCTAAGATTGTCCGGCAGCCACAAGTTCTAGCTCTTTTAGCGTGCAAGCTAGACTTGTTTCTAAGGCAAGAGGCATTTCAGAGGTGGTTTGCCGTTGCCTGCCTCTGCGTCATGACCCTGGTATTCCTTGGAGTTCGCCCTTCCAAATATGAGCCAAGGATGACCCTGCTTAGCTTCTGACGGGCTAGCCTGGGCTATCCAACTGATCTCCAGGTGACAGAGATCAGTTCCCCCTGGAGAAAATGGCCACTTTGGAAGGCGGACTGTATGGCATTATACCCGCTCGAAGTCCCTCCCCTCCCCAAACCCCACCCTCCTCAGGCTCCACCCCCAAACCTCCAGGTATTTCCCAACCCAGACCTGGCAACCCTATTTGTCCCAGATGACCAAAAACAAACACAACTTATGGGGGCACTTTGCTTTGGCCAGTCTAATCAATGCTATCATCTCTATGCTTCCCAAGAATAGAATAATAAGCATTCCCAAGAATAAAATTTAGGTCTGACAAGGAAATGGATTGAGGAGCTGATGATTCTTCACACCGCTATTTCCTCGCCCAGGCAACACTCTTATTGGACAGTAAAAACAAGAGCAGCTCGATTTGAGTCCAGTAGCACCTTAGGGCGATTCTGCATTGGCTTTTCCCTCTGTTGTTTACCAAAGGTGCAGCTCAAAACCACATTCAAATACCCTGGGGCAACGCCGTCGTGACTGCGAAGTCACCCCTGAATGGCCACCTATCTATTCAGAAGGTACCATAAAACCCGACGATCAAAAAAAGTGAAATCGGCATGCAATGCAGGGGGGAAATTTCTGTTCCAAGGTGGGCTTGGTGAAACAACGGACGGAAAAGGCAATGCAGGGTCGCCCTTAGAGAAGAAGGGTTTTTTTTAGGGGGGGGGTCTAAGCTTTTAAGAGTCAAAGCTCCCTTCCTTTGACTCTCAAAGGTTTATACCCCAAAAATCTTGTTGGTCTCAAACGTGCTACTGGACTCAAATCGAGCTGTTCAACGGCAGACCAACCCTCTGAAACGATCTAGAAACATGAAGCCCCCCTCCTTACCTGGTGCCGGATGTATTTCAACATCCCAGAATCCTTCTTTCCTTCCAGATTGGAATCTATCACTCTTTTCTTCAGGGAGGGGGTTCTCAAGCACGACTTGTCCGAGCACTGGAAGAGAAACGGTGTTTACCAAAGAAGAACTGGAACCTTCTCTGTGTCTAAGCTGGGGTGTCTCGGCCTTTTGAGTCTGTGGGCACCTTTGGAATTCTGACACAGGGGGGTGGGCCCAATCACAAAATGGCCACCTCAGAAGATGGAGCCAACCACACACACACATAGAGGAAGCCCCAGTGCCCAGGAAAAGAAGACTAATTTTGAAAAATACACTGGGAAAGAGAGAGATAGAGGAGGAGGAGGAGGAGGAAGAGATTGGATTTATCCCCCACCCTTCACTACCTGAAGGAGTCTCAGAACAGCTTACAATCCCCTTCCCTTCCCCTCCCCACAACAGACACCCTGTGAGGTAGGTGGGGCTGTGGGAGAGCTCTCCCGAGAACTGCTCTTGAGAGAACAGCTCTGAAAGAACTTATGATGGACCCAAGGTCACATCAGCAGCTGCATGTGGAGGAGTGGGGAATCAAACCCGGTTCTCCCAGATTAGAGTCTGCGGTCTTAACCACTACACCAAACTGGCTCTCACCAACACTGTGGTTATTTTAATCTGTACAGTCAAATCTCCAATGGCCAACTGGGCAGGAGCCCCATTTGGCCCCTCCTATTTCTCAAAACACTTGGCAGGCGCCAGCAACACTGTTGGCAGGCGGCATGGCACCCATGGCCACCACATCGGGCAAGCCTGATCTACACAATTTTTGTCCCCCCCAGGGCTCTCTGCCGTAGGATAAGGCCCCACAGATGAAGTTAACCTGAAGAACTGGGGGAGCCTCACAGCGGCAGGCTTACCTCTTTCTGCTTTTTGCCCCGAGTCACATTATTGAGCAAGTTGTTTTCACGGAGGGAATCCACGGTGTCTCCGTAGAGGAGCTTGATTGCCCGGACCAGCCGTGCGCAGGAACGGCTGTGGTGGAGGTAGCAGTGAGGGTGACAGTAGTCAATGTGGGTGCAAATGAAACTCTGCTGGTTGCAAAGCAGGATCATCACCTGGAAAGGAAAAGGCACCCCCAAGGCATTGGCGGAGTGGCAGAACCAGGCTGGACCCAGAAAAGAAAGACCCGAACTTTCCAGAGGAGGGCTGCCAACCTCCAGGTGTGATATGGAAAAATATATGACACTGCGTCAGATGATTCATGGGTTTATGCTAAAGGTAGATTTATTTTGTGCTTTTCATTTTTTAAATTTTTCTATACCATGTATGTTGATTGTTTAATACTGTATGCTTTTTTTTTGATGCTACAAGAAGTGTCTGGGTATGTTCCCCCAAGGTTTAATCGGTCCCTGGAAAGAGGGGTCCCCCCCTCCTGACCTTTGAGGCCTCCTAGGACTGAGTTTAATTAATTGTAGAATAATTTAGTTCAAAGATTAATTTGATGATCTATTGTAAATCTATTATAATGAGCTGAGATTGTTTGAGAATCTTATAAACATTAGCATGTGATAATTTTGGAAGAAGAAAGAAGATGAAAAAGATATGAAGATAAAGCATGCAAATGAAGTTTTGTTTTTCATCATATTAATGATTTTGGTGGCATTACATTTATAAAATCCTTTCTTCAGTAAAACAGAATGCAAAACAAAAAGATTGTATGCTTGTGGTTTTAATCGGTTTTCTAATTTGTATCGAATCTCCCTGCTGTAAACCGCCCTGAGCCCCGCGTAAGGGCGGTTAATAAATCCAATGAAATAAATAAATCATAAATAAATATTATATAAATATTAGTGTCAAGTATTACCAAACATAGGTTCACCCAACCAATACATCAAAGTGCAGGTTTACACTATGTTGAAACATTCAAGCAGCACCTAGTAATTTACCCGTATCGAATACAATCTTTTTCAGGGACAGTGATATACGTACAAGACATAAGGCGCAATAAATTCTCTTTGTAAGTATAAATCTCTTAAAATAGCAGCTTTTTTCTAGGGTCCCATCGGAACCCTTGCGGCAAACATAATAACTTATCTAGGAGAACATATCTCTCAAGTTCTATCAGGCAGGTGTGGCCCGGAGATCTTCCAGAAATACAGCTGATCCCCAAGCTACAGAGTTCAGTTCCCCTGGAGAAAATGGGAGCTTCAGAGGGTGGGCTCTGCTGAGGTCCCCTCCCCAAATGCCACCCTCCTCAGGCAGCATCCTCAAATCTCCAAGAATTTCCCAACAGGGGGTGATGCCGTGGAGCAGCCATTTTGTCCGGGGGAACTGATCTCTGTACTCTGGAGATAAGTTGTAATGCTGGGAGGTCCTCAGGCCCCACCTGGAGGTCAGCAGCCCTACTCCCAATTATTCTTTAAAAGTTTTTGTATTGTTCTACAGACCTGAGGGGTCCCCCTAGCTTTGTAGAAAGCTCTTCCTTCTTTGTTCGGATCAGTAATCTTCAACCCCTGGGCTGGGACCTTCAGATGAGTCATGGAGGCCCACCTGCTGAGTCATAGGTGCCTCCGAAACTGCCTCCCCCCCCTGGCTTTTGGGAAGGACCCACTGCTAGAGAACAAGGGCATCATGCCTCCTGCCTATCCATGCATGGACATCAAGAGGAGCACCAAGAGAGTGTGATCAGGTCATTCAGTGGTGGAAAGGATACCTCCATAGTTCCGACCTATGACTTGTCCCTTCTTATGGTAGATCTCCTGGTGTTCAGGTTGTGTATTCTGTTCTGCTGTCCACAGCCCTGGCCTGCTCTGACTTCCCTGTTCTTTTCCTCTCTCATGCTTGCAGTTCAGTGGGTCTAAGGTTATGGTTGCCAGCCTCCAAATGACAAAGTTCAGGTCCCCTGCTTCAGGGTGAACTACGGATGCCAGCCTCCAGGTGGGGGAGTGGAAAAGGAAACAAACAACAGTGATATATTATGCCACAAAAGTCTCCAAAAACTAGAAAAAGAAATTTCTAGTTTTTGAATACTTTTGTGGCATAATATATCACGGTTGTTTGTTTCCTTTTCCACTTCCTTCCTGTGATCTTTCTCCTTGGTTTGCAGCAGCCTCTAGGTGGGGCCTGGGGATCTCCCGGAATTACAGCTCATCAGAGTAAAGTGCCCCTGGAGAAAAAGAAGGCTTTGGAGGGTGGACTCTGTGTCATTGTACCCCACTGAGGTCCCTGCCCTCCCCAGGCTCCACCCCCAAATCTCCAGAGATTTCACAACCTGGAGCTGGTAACCCTACTTGCCCCCCACCGGTGGACAGGGAGACCAGGCAACCCTAGGGTGGACTGTAAAGAATTACACCCTGCTGAAGTCTCTCCCCAAACCCCAACTTCCTCATGTTCCACCCTTAAATCGCCAGGAATTTCCTGGCTTGAAGTTGCCAGCCCTATCCGATGACAGCATGGAAGGCTTCGAGTTGTGTACAGGTCTGCAGAGGTTGAGGATCACTGATCTAGATGACCACCCGTCAATACTAAGCATCATTCCTGTACTCGGAAATTCTAGGCCAGCACTTGTGTCTCTTACTTACGTGTAGCCAAGACATATTCCGATGGTAGTTTTCTTCTGTGCCGGTGCTGCTCAGCACTTCCGGTTCTATGCTGGGTTCGCTTGTGCTCCACGGGCTGCCTTCTTCAAAAGCAAAAGACACACGCAAAAGTGGTTGTCTTCTGACACTACCTGCATGCTTTTAACCTAAGGTGTATGCTTGTAAACCAGGCCAGTTGGTTGACACCGACTAACATTGCTCCTTCGCATGCTGAAGGGCGCAGAAATTTCGTGCTTTAACCGCACCAGCCGAACAGCTCCAAATGGAACTTCGGCTACTTTTTCAAGAATTCGTTCCTTCGATGGCCTCCCTCCTGCCCCCACCTTGCCCTTTTTCTCGCCCTTGTTTATTAGCCGGACTGGTCATTACAAGCATAATTCTTAACCGCCATTCACCAGACAACTAATCAGGGACGAGCCCTGCTCCCTTTTTCTGGAAGAGGGGAAGGTCAGTAAAGAGTGGAAGGAAAAATCCTTGCATCATCATGATGCTCGAAATTATTGGTTTCAGTGATCTGCATTGACTGGGCTCTGTTTTTTTGCTTTTTAAAAAAGTCAGTAAATGTACCCCCCCCCAGCAGCTAGATTACATTTGCTACAGCTGCGCCTGCCACAAACTAGTTAGGGCCCCTCAGAGGATGAAAGGGGGGGAAATCCTGACCCATACTACAGAACAACGGCCAGGGACGCAATGTTCCCTCTAAGCTGAGTTAGTGTGAGCTAGCTCACAGTTTTTCAGCCTCCAGCTCACACATTTTCTGTCTTCGCTCAGGAAGGGATGGCTCCAGAGCCAACTCATTTATGCAGCAGCCAAATCGCTCGCTCACAACTTTAATGCCGGTAGCTCACAAAGTAGAATTTTTGCTCACAAGACTCCAGAGCTTAGAGGGAGCATTGCCGGGGAGTCACACTCTGACCCCAGAGATTCCTGCATTCGTCGATTACCAGCGGGCCACCTGTTTTGCCAGACCTTTAGCTGAGAGGTTGCTGACTGGAGGCTGTTATGTTAAGGCTAGGAAAGACGTGACTCAAAAGTCAAACTGGTGGTCCTCCACCCCCATTTGGAAGTGAAGAGGTAGCTAGCTAAACTCTGGTTTCCCCCGCAAAAGAGAAAGAGCATGGGCAATGCCACTGAGACCAGCAAAGTGAAAGAGGTTCAAGTTCAGGGTTTCTCTGTTCCTGACTTCTTCTTTTTTCTATACAAAAACTCTAAAGGTAGCCATAGTTTGGAGATTCGCAAGCACACATATATTTATATCTCATACAGCGCAGAATATATACACATACTGTATATATAGCTCTATGCACAGTACATAACATTGATATGAGATATGTATATACATTACGATACCATCGATATTATATATGCCACAGATATATAATAGATGATATTTTTATATATACACCTTCCTAAGCATGGCATGCATTCGGTTGGCAAATGCCTATATACTGAGTCCATGCACCAAACATTTAAGGGACTTGGCATCCATGGAGTGGAACGGAAGGGGCTACCTAGTGCACCGGGGGCAGGATTCAAACTGGGTCCTTGCCGGGGGCATTTAAGTCATGCAAAAAAAAAAAAAGTGTGACCTCCTGGATTCAGCTGGTACTAGACGGATGTATGCCTAGCCTACCAGCCTTTCTCCTACTTTCAAGGGATTTCTCTCCTAGGTGAGCTCAGGTTGCTTGCAAGCTCAAGATGCTGCTTCATCCTCCCGTTCCCTTTTTTTTAAAGCCCGGCTCATCTATGTTACCTATGTCAGTGACAGTGTCCCTGCTGTGGGACAGCTGAAGGTCCTCATTCTCAGACTCTGAGTCCTGACGGGATAACTTGGTGCTCTTTAGGCTGCCGGCCCGGCGAATGCTGGACAGGGAACCCCCTTTCTTCACCCGGAAACTGCGGGTTCCTTTTATCTGGAGCAAGCGGGAGCCTCCTATCCTGATCTTCCTGCTGGGAACTGCATTGAAAGAATAAGAGAGGACTTTTTCCCCCTTAATTTCCCCCGATTTTAAATAGAGATAGAATAAATATAGAAATAGTAGTAGTAGTAGTTATACTCTTAACCCGCCCCCAACCTCCCTCTCGAGGAAGAGCGAAAGAGCGGCAAGAGGCTCCCTCCAAAGCCAACGCCAATGCAGCTCCGTTAATTGTCCAGTCCAGGACGCCTTCCAGAAAGGCGAGAACACGTTTTGTGCGGATTCCTCAGATCCTCGTTACCCCTAGATGCAGCCGTTAGGATCAAGGAAACACAGGGTGTGAAGTACAGCCGGAAGCCCCATGGCTAAAGAAGGAAAGCGACTCTTTGCATCCAACAAGTTGCTCCCAAGTTATTCGGGAGCAAGTCGAAGGACCAAATTGTTCTCTTTCGGTGCCTGCCCGGTTGACTTTTGCTATTGCAACTGCACCAATTACCAGCGAGGCCTTGGGGGCGAGACTACCCTCCTGCTAGCCCGTGGGGTGTTCAGATCTTCTTACAGGATTGTTAAGTATCCAATCGTGTAGCCACTGTGATTGGAAATAGGCTGCCCACTTCCTTCAGCTAGGAGCCTAACTTCGCTTATCCAGTGCGGATATTACCTTTCCGTTTATCGTCGTCTTTGTACCTGAAACGTCACCAGAGCTCTACAGAGAAAGTAACAACACGTGGGTCCTGCTCTTTCAGACAGGTCGGAAGCTTTCACGCATTAAAGACATCTGTGGATGCTGTTGTTGGTTTATGAGCACGTAAACATGGGATGGTTCGAAGCAACGGTCGGTCGTTTGCATGTTGTTCTGCACTCGGCTCTAATGCAGCACATGGCATTATGCAAGCCCAAATGTTGCAACACTCAGTCGGACATCTACGTAATAAGATGTGGCGCCAGCGTGGTGTAGTGGTTAGAGTGTCAGACTAGGATCGGGGGGGGGGGCCCAGGGTTGAAACCCTCCTCTGCCATGGAAGCTAGCTGCATGACCTTGGGCCAGTCAGACTTTCAGAGCCTCACCTACCTCACAAGGGTTGTTGTGGGGATAAAATGGAGGAGAGGAGAATTATGTCAACTGCTTTGGGTCCCCCACTGGGGAGAAAGGCAGGATATAAAAGTGGGAGAAAGTGCCAGTGTGGTATCGTGGTTAAGAGTGGCAGACTCTAATCTGGAGAACCGGGTTTGGCTCCCGACTCCTCCACATGAGGCCTGCTGGGTGACCTTGGGCCAGTCCCAGTACTCCCAGAACTCTCTCATCCCCACCTACCTCACAATATGCCTGTTCTGGGGAGAGGAAGGGAAGGTGATTGTCAGCCGCTTTGAGACACATGAGGCCTGATTGGTGACTTTGGGCCACTCCCAGTTCTCTCGGAACTCTCTCAGCCCCACCTGCCTCTCAAGGTGCCTGTTGTGGGGAGAAGAGGGGAAGGCAATTGTAAGCCACTTGGAGACACATGTGGCCTGCTGGGTGATCTTGGGCCAGTCATGGTTCTCTTAGGACTCTCTCAGCCCCACCTGCCTCACAAGGTGCCTGTTGTGGGGAGAGGAGGGGAAGGCAATTGTAAGCCACTTGGAGGCACATGTGGCCGGCTGGGTGACCTTGGGCCAGTCATGGTTCTCTTAGGACTCTCTCAGCCCCACCTGCCTCACAAGGTGCCTGTTGTGGGGAGAGGAAGGGAATGTCGTTGTAAGCTGCTTTGAGACACCTTAAGGTAGAGAAAAGTGGGGAATAAAAACCTACTCTTCTTCTTCTAAATGAAGTAAATAAATGAATTCATCAACATACGGGGCAAAGGGCAATATGGATAAATGATGGCTCTGTCTCTTTTTTTGTAAAGGGTAGAGGGGAGAAGTGTTGAGAAAAGATATACCTAAATATCGGTCAATGAATGCATCAACATACGGGGCTAAGGGCAGTGTGGATAAATGATGGCTCTGTCTCTTTTTTTGTAAAGGGTAGAGGGGAGAAGTGTTGAGAAAAGATATACCTAAATATCGTTAGTCAGGGCTTGGGAAGAATCTTGAGAGGATTACCACAGCTGACACTGGAGAGACAGAACAGCTAAGAAACATCCTGGCCTAATGAGGCCCAGACCAGCCGTACCCTTCTCTCCGACCTTCAGGGTCCAGCAGAGAACAGAAAGATCCAATAAAGCCATGTAAACAGACGGCTTGTAGAAGGGACTTTGGACACCATTATTTGAACTGTAGGCAGCTTTGGAAGCCCATCTGGTGGGAAAATGGGCTATAAATACAATGAAATCAATCAATATCAAATCCTTTGTATCTATCAAAATCTTAGCTCAACAAACTACAATGATAATGAGTACAGGGATCACTGGAGCTAATCCGTGTTCTGTTCTGACAGTTCATCAGTCTTAATGGTTATATCTGAAGGAGTCTGCATGCACACAAAAGCTTATACCCAGAATTAAACTTTGTTGGTCTTAAAGGTGCCACTGGACTCATACTGGGTTCTATTGCTTCAGACTAACACAGCTACCCACCGGAATCCGGGTATATTTGTGTTCATTTTGCATCTGCCTTTTAGTGATACCAAAATCATAGCTTTTCCATGGCCATTAAAGCACACCTTGGTAGCCCCAACAATGCAGTGATTATCACACAAGTGATATGGAGTTGGGGAGGGGCTATGGCTCAGCAGATGAGCCTCTGCTTTGCATACAGAAGGTTGCAGGTTCAATCCCCAGCATCTCCAGTTAAAAAGGACCAGGCAGGAGGTGATGGGAAAGACCTCTGACTGAGACCCTGGAGAGCGGCTGCCAGTCTGAGTAGACAATACTGGTGCTGATGGACCGATAGTCAGATTCAGTATAAGGCAGCTTCATGAGTGTTTAAAACTGAGGTCCATCAGTGGCTATTAGCTACAAGATATAGATGGAACTCTCTGTATGGGGCAAGTGATGCTCTATATTCTTGGTGCTTTGGGGGAGTGACAGTGGGAGGGCTTCTAGTGTCCTGGCCCCACTGGTGGACCTCCTGATGGCCCCTGAGTTTTGGCCACTGTGTGACACAGAATGTTGGACTGGATGGGCCATTGGCCTGATCCAATATGGCTTCTCTTTATGTTCTTATGTTCTCTTAAGAGCATGATGTGCAATTCTTCCCAGAAAAGCCTGCTTTTACAGTAACCCATCTCCCTACACAATTCAAGAGCTGACTTTAAATAATTTGCAAATGATCAGACTGACTTCAGACAGAGCTGTCACCAAAAACAAATAAATACAAGATGGGACACAACCATAGTCCACCAAAACAAAAGAGGCTCTTGTGTTTGATGGGCACTGCTTCCTGGTGGCAAACTTCAGACACACAGCAGGTAACAAACTTGTTTCATGAGGGTCAAATACATGAGTTGGGACACAGGTGCTTCCTTGGGCTCCATAACCCCCTGAAGAGGCACTTCCACTGGTGAAAATGGCATGGGAGGGAGAGCTTGAAGCCCTTCCTCCCCACTTGCATGGTTCAGAGCCATGTGGAATAACACCAATCCAACAGGTGACTACGAGTCGAGCAGGGCACTCGTATCCCAGCTCGTGTCGCATATATCGTATACCTCAGCCCTGTGAAGTGGCACGTTCTCAACATGGTAGTACTGAATCAGATGACTTAAAAGTATTCACTGCGGGTGTGGAGGGGGAGATATTTGTGAATTTCCTGCATTGTGCAGGGGGTTGGACTAGATGACCCTGGAGGTCGCTTCCAACTCTATGATTCTATGATTCTATTCTTGACAATTAATTGCCCAACTGCCACTTAAATACCTCCAAGGAAAGAGAACCCACAGTATGTCTGAGCAGCTGACTCCACCGCTCAACTGCCCTTATTTCTAATGTTTTCCTAATATCCCACTGATATCCCCCTGCGACAGACTGCACTTTTTAAAAGCTTAGAAGTGCTGTGTAAACAGATAAAGGACTATGAAGGGTTAGTTCTTCACAGAGCCAGAGAGCCTTGAGTGATAGACTGTTCCAAGAGATCTGACTGGTTAGCATCAGATGAGCAGAGAAAGACTTCTGAACTGGATGCTGAGGAGAGAGGCCGTCTGATTTCAGCCCTAGCTGAGAAGAATCAAGTACTGACAGTTTCGGGATTCATCCCTGACTGACCAGTATAACATAGACAGGAGAACTTGGGGAAAGTTGGCAAGGAAGTTTGGGAAGTAGGCAAAGACTCTCATTTGGACCAAAAAAAAGGGGGGGGGATAGTGAGATGAGAATTTCCCTACCCAGTCGAACAGGGAGTAAGCTCTGAAGAGTGTAGAGATCCCTAGTCTGGTGTGGTTAGAAACTGCCTGTAGAAACCTTAAGAATCAGTTAAAAATGTAAGACAAATACTGGTGTTTCAAGAGAAGGGGTCTGGGTACTGAAAACCAAAAGAGTCAGAAAATATGTGAAGAAAATGTATTTGAGTGTATGGGAAAACACTGGAACAAAGGTCTCTCAACATAAATATTTAAGTAACTGTGAATAGCTTAAGAAATCCTCATTCGCCTGAAACATAAGAACTAAAGAGTGCATATACTGATTTTATCTCAGAATTATCTATATTGTTACCTCAGAAATTTTACCCCTGATTTCACCTGACCTTTCCCCTGTATGTTGAATAAAATATTTTGTTAATTTGGAATATAAAAACTTCTCAAGTGCCATTTAAGTCGCATAAGTTAAAGGGGGCTCCCATTCCTTCCCTCAGGTTCATGGGCTGAGCAAACAGCCCCAATATTATACTGTGACAGGGTGGGACAGCCACAATTCTTCAGGAAAGAAGAAAACAGACAACTAAGGCAGCTCAGTCACAAAAGGGACACAAAAATGGATGGGAAATCTTGCCTCTGAGGGAAGAAAGTGGACGAGGCCATCGTACCCCCCATTCATAATTTAAACCCATTATTACCTGTCTTCCACTACCAACTGAAACAGAGCCCTATCCTCTTCTAAATGACAGCCCTTCAAATACTTGAAAAGAGTATCCCCACTCAACCTTCTCCAAGCGAAACATTCCCTATTCCTGCAGCCTTTCTTCATAAGACTTATTTTACAAACCTCTAATCATCCTCATAGTTTTCCTCTGGGGCCATGGCATAAGTTTTAACTCCATTTTCCTGACCTCCCAAAAGCTGCTGTTTGTTACATGGGGGGAAACATACAGACATTGTATAGTCAACGTAAATGCTTCACCCAACATGCATGGCTCTTCCAGCAACTCATCTGATTCAAGTCACACTGCGATCAGATTTAAAGGGTTGGATCCTATGACTCTCTCTTCTGCTATATTGGATCCTTTGACTGTCTTCTACCAAGGCTTTGTCTAACAGAGAAAGACTGCCTTCAACAAAGAGAGACTTTTCTCAATGAGAGGACCATTCTCCATTGGAGAAAGTCTTTCTTCCTTGAAGGAAGACTTAGGAAAAGACACATAGGATCCAACCCAGTGTGTGTGTGTGTTTCTTTAATGGTATCTTATTCCTTGAAAACCATTACGTATTCCTTGAAAACCATAACTGCCTGATTCGTACACTGCAAAGTGGCTCAAAAAAGTGGTTTTGCCATTATTCTACACTGTATCTCATAACCTGGGGTACCATTTTGATCCGTAACAGCTGCTGAAGCAACTATTGACTGTGTTTCGTATTGCAACACTTGAACCGTAAAAGAGAATGACAATTTGAAGTTTTGCTTGTTGTTTTGCATGAGATGGCATTACAACGACAGACATTTTGCTGCCTGAGCAACCACAGTGAGGTTATGTCTTGACATTACACATCATATTTTGGGATTAGCCATTGAGAGCCACATAGCAGATTCTCTTTTGTGCAGGGGGGGGGGAGCAAAACTGCGCAGGGAGCGCGCGAACGGATCCTGTGGCCTGTCATATCGCTTCTGGCTTTCGATCTTTGGAAAAAAAGACTTCTCTTTTGTGGCATAAGACCACATTAAAAGGCTGTTGGAATGCTTACCTAACTAAATTTGGTTGTAACGTAGTGCGTCTGAACACGATCTTAAGTGCTACTGAAATCATAGGCCTGAAGCATTGGTCAACATGCACTGGTTTTCTCAATTTTTGTACTTCGGAGTGGGAAAATGTAGAATTTATATGGATTTTTGCATGCCACATCTGGCTGTGAGAACAGACATCGACTAATGTTTCAGGGGTTTTTTGGGGGGATGCTTCCTCAGAACTCAGTACCGCTAAAGTGAAGGGGCCTTTGCTGCCATAGAAATGCGCTTAGCAATGAGATGCTCCCCCAAACCTTTTCCTTTATGGCTTTAGATGCTAGAGACAGTTCAGCCATGTGGCTCCATGGTTATTTGCCTTATAATACAATAAATTCCAGCACCAAATACCGGGGAGGGGGATAGAGTGGGAAGCTTTAGTAGGGTTGACGAACCTTTCTTCTCTTCGCAACCCGTGTCAGATTTCAGGGTGTGGCTGCTACTATGCAAGGAGTCTTTGGAGTCTTCGTTCTCGTCCAGAACTCCTGCAAAGCTGATCTTCCTCTCATACCTGTGCCGGTCCATCTCCGGGTCCAAACGCAACCGACAGCTCTCCAGATCCTATAAGCATCGTGCAAACCACAGAAGTGGGTTCATTGGCTAAGGTTTCCTTTTGGAATGCAAAAAGACTTAGGGCAGAAATATATGTTATATGAGTAGTTCCGTGATCCTTCCCCCTCCCCCTTTTTGGGGGGGTTTCACTTTTTTAAATTTTATTTTGAATTTTTAAGGTAATACAGAATGAAAAAAGGAAATGAGAGAAATTCTTAAAAATATAATAACAAAAACACAATATAAACAGAATTTTTAGAGATTTTAAGGAAATTCCTTGATCAAAATGTGTGTGTGTGTGTGTATATATATATATATATGTATGTATGTATATGTGTGTGTGTGTGTGTATACGCACATATACATACACACACACACATATATGTATGTATGTATATATGTGTATATGTATATATGTATATACATTCCGTGGTCATGTGGCCGGCATGACTAAACACCAAGGCGCACGGAATGCTGTTACCTTCCCACCGAAGTGGTACCTATTTATCTACTTGCAATTTCTTGCTTTCGAACTGTTAGGTTGGCAGGAGCTGGAACTAGAGACAGGAGCTCACTCCGTCATGCGGCACCCGGGTCTCGAACTGCTGAACTACTGACCTTCCACAGCATCTTAACCACTTGAGCCACCGCAGCTCCTTATGTATATATGTGTATATGTGTATATGTATATATGTATGCATGTATATACATACATATGTATGTATAAAGAGTATATGGCATAATAACTTAAAGAATATATATGGCGTAATGAGTTAGAAATATATATGGCATAATAGCTTAAAGATATATATAGCATAATAGCCTAAAGAATCAGTATAACGACCTATTCAACATATTCTATCATTTTCTCTTCATAACAGTCACATAAAAATAATGTCCTTAATATTTCATATTAAAACGTTCATATAATTTTATCATATAATGTTAAACCAGTCAAATTCATAACTTCAGTTTTTTAAAAGGAGACTGGGTTGGTAAGGGATATTTAACTGTTCCTTCTTGTCCTCACTTTCTGGAGTTGCTTTTAACTCGGAGTTCCGGTTTTGGCATGGCAGCGACAGTCCAGCTCCCAAGAGGCTCCGGGAAGCTGTGCCGGACTGCCGAGCCTGGGTGGGGGGTTAAACTCTTCTAAGAGCCCCTTGGGACTCCCTCAAAGAGGGGTCCCGAGGAAGAGACTTGATCCTGGGATCTCCACTTGCGGCGGCAAGCGAATTGAGCCTGGATTGTCCCAAAGCGCAAGCTCCAGCAAGAGCAGTCCTTTTAGCTGTGGAGCCTCAATGCCGGTGGAAGGGGGCCAGCGGTATATTCTGAACTTCGAACTACTAGCAAGATTTCATCTTCATTGTGAGTACTCTTAATGGCACTTTTGGGAAAGATCTGAGAATCCCCTTTAAAGAAAAGTAGAAGATCGGAAGGGTGGAGGATACCCCCCCCTTCTCTAGAAATGGCTGGACAAAGAACTGAGTATGGTGTTTTAAAAGCTAGTCAAGGGCTAAAGAGAACTGGTAGATGTCTAGAACTGTTAAGCGTGGATATAAATAACATGGCTTTTTAAAGAAAATTGACCCTGGGGATTATAACACTAAATTGGTGGATTATGTTTGGTTTCAGCAGTCTTTTCTTTTTTAAATTTTGGATTTTTAATCTGACCAAGTGAATTTTCTAGAAGATACCTATTGGATTACAAATATTGTTAACCATATTTGGATTATTGGGAAATATACGTATTGGATTATAGCTATTTTTAAAACCCATTTGGATTACAAATTATAGAAAAGAAGAAAAAAGAAATATCAACAGAAAATAACTGGACTGGAGCTCACTTTCGTTTTTCAAACATCACTTCTGCAGAAGAAAGACATGAGATTAGAACTTGTTATGTCCTTGTGGTTTAGTTGTTGCTACTACTAAAATATTGCAGGAACAGTTCTGTGACATAAACACTGGATAATTTATGTTTGAAGTCTGAATGGGGGGGGGGCTTTGTGTGTTTAACTAAGAGCTTTTCATTTTAATACCGGAGTTGCTTTTAACTCCACTGGAGAAAATTTGTGAGTACGCATACATTTTCCTCAGCATAAATAAAAACAGGTTGAGGGGCAATTTTTCAAGGGGCAAATGCACCTTTATCTTCCAGCTTTCCACCAAGAAGCCCCAGTGTCCATCGCTGGGTTGCCAACCTCCCGGTGGCGCCTGGAGACCTCCCAGAATTGCAACTGATCTCCAGACTCCAGAGATGAGTTCCGCTGTAGAAAATGGCAGCTTTGGAGTGGAGGCTGCTCTCTCCAGGCTCCACCCCACCAAATCTCCAGGGATTTCCCAACTAAGAGTCAGCAACTCTAGTTCATGGAGTTATGTCATTCACGACAACCCTGTCAGGTTAAGCTGAGAAAGAGTGATCCAGGATGCTTCAAAGTGGGGCCAGAATTTAAACCCAGGTCTCCCCATATGTAGGGTGCCATCTTATGCAGAGTTACACCCTTCTAAGTGAAGGATTATTTGAGTAGCAGATTGCTCAAGCCACATAATGCAGCACAGCCCATATGGTTTGTGTGTGCTGACAAGAACAGAGTTACACACGGAGCCTCTTTGTCATTGTAAAACTAATGAGTCCTTTATTGTAAGGAACTCCATTCTAGGCAGGATAGGGTCGAGACTGGATTCTAATCTAGTCTAACTAGCTAGGATGGATAGAGATGCAGAAAGCACGTCCTGTCCTCATGGTCCCAAGATGGAGAAGAGTGGCACAGTGTGGAGAGAAGGTGTCAAAGCTGGAAAGAAGGAAGGCTCCCTGAGGAGTCAGCCAGTTCACACAGTAAAATCCAGTTGGAAAGTGCACTGAAAGCGGATCGAAGGTGGATTATTTAGTGTGTGTGACTGCAGCCTGAGAGTAGCAATCTACACATCAAAGGGATAGCATCAGAGAAATACAAGGGATGGATGATCAGAGTCCTGGCCTATCTATCTCTTTGAATCTATTATAGCCCCCCTCTGAAGTCTGAGGCTAAGAGACAGAGCAAAGTCCTTCACTTCCAACACTAAGTTCATTTATGCTGATTTGTTTATCAGGGTATAACGCTCTTCTTAGGTTGGCTACGAATGCAAGCCTCCAGGTGGGATCTCCCAAAATTACAGTTCATCTACAAACTACAGAGATCAGTTTCCCCCGGAGAAAATGGGTGCTTTGGAGGGTGTATCAGACTGAGGTCCCTGTCCTCCCCAGGCTCCACCCTCGAAGCTCCAGGAGTTTCCCAGTCTGGATCTGGCAAACCTACGCATCCCCCGCTGGCAACCCTAAGGCTAGCATTGTAAGGGGGTAAAAAAAAATTATATCACCATATTGGTCCATACAAAATCCAGCATCAAGAACAAAATCTATTTAATACCTTTTTTATGGGACCAACCAATGTAGCACAAAACTGTAAGAGTGTGACAGTCCTAAGACTACTTTCCTGGAAGTAAACCCCATTGAATAGATCTTAATCCACCTATGTGTTTTTAGGATTATCCTGTGACAGGCCCATCCTGAGCAGCAGTACACCCTTCTAAGCCCGTTTTATTTATTATTTATTTATGTATTTATAAACTGGATGTATTAATCGCCCAATCCCTGCTATTGCCAGGCTCTGGGCGATGTAGAGTGTCCATAAAACACAACCAGATATAATCATTAAAACATTAAGAACACATATCCAATGAAAAGAGATGCTGAATACTAATCAATCTGAGTCCAGACTGCCAGCTACTTTGCAGGCAGGGGGGGAAGAAGGCAAAATAAAGGTAAATGGGCATGGAAGGGTATGACTCTGTTTAGTCTGTTATCTACCAGACAACAGGCGTTCTCATCTTTGTGGTGGCTTTGACTCTACAGTTCCAGTCCCTCTGACTTCGCCAGCATTGTAATCAATTTTAGCTCATTTTCAATTTTTAACTCCCAGATTCAAGTATAAAAAGCCATTTTTTTTGGGATTCCCAAATATACCTGAATACCAATACTGGTATTCTATTGGTACCTGAAAATGTTCAGTATTCCTGAAAATTTTCAGCTCCATTATAGCCTATGGGGCCATTATAGTCAATGGCCAAAATCTTCTAACAAGTATTCAGGGGGCTAGGGGGGAGGGGTTTGAGGTAGAGGCACAAAATTTGTACTGTAGCTGCTGGAGCCTCTCCCCAAAGACCCTCCAAGTTTGGAAACGTTTGGACCAGGGGGTCCAATTCTAGGGGCACCCAAAGAGGGTGCCCCCAATCCTCCACTGTTTCCTATGGGGATGGGGGAAAAGGCAGGCAGCAGTGTCTCCCCGAGAAAGCCGGGCATTCAGTATTCGGCAGCTGAATCGGCTCAGGGGATCTGAGTTGGTATGTAAAATACCAAAAAAATGCTGGAAAAGTTTTTTTCGGTTTGGCTTTACCAGATGCACACCCCTACTCTCAGACCTTCGAGCGAGAAGAAACGTTATATGAGGGTACTACTGGGGAAGGTAATCAATTATTACATGAATCATCTTGTTAGGATTAAGACTATCAAGGTACAGTTTTAAAAGGCTGAGGCTAAAAATAATGCGGAACAAACATATAAAAGGATTTGTGATTAAAGTCCCCACCAGTTGAGTCAGTCGTGTTGAACTGGAATGGCAGGTGTTATTTAGAAGCTGTAATGAGTGACTTATTTATTAATTTTAATAATCTAATGTTTGATGTTTTTAACTTCTGTTATGCATTGCCCAGAGCCCTGAGCACACAAGGATTGGGCAGTCCATAAATTTAAAGTATAAATGAATAGAGTGTTTTAATTTTGAAGAATTTTGTTTTTCACTGTGCTAAAAGTTGCATATAAAAAACCAAGAGTTACCCTGCTGACTAAAAATCAACACTAATTTAATTAGACAGTGTTGAACAAGGAAAAGTTTTGCACTATCCACAAATAAATAAACCAACCCCCCCAAAAAAATAATTGACAATTTGCTGCCCTTTAAAACAGCTTCATTCGAGTCTGGTAGCATCTTAAGAGGCTGAGTTCCCTCTAAGATGTCTGGTAGCATCTCAGAGGCCAAGATGCTATTGAGATGCTACCAAGTCCAGTAACATCTTAAGTTGTGTCCACACAGGCAGGTTGCCGCGGTAGTATCCCACTGAGAAAAAAGCCGCTGGAGTTAGGTGCGCTTCACAGCACTCACACCGGTCCCACAACACCAGCTGCATTGGGTAGCCAGCCCATGAAAGCCATTTCACATCGCTACCACACCACCAGCACGGAGCCATGGCTGATGCACCCCTCTGATTGATTGGGTTGCTGAGAACGGCATACTGCCATGCCAGAAACGGGAGGGCCGTTCACATGCCTCCTGCACTTCCGTGGCGCGCCCGGCCGATCAGATGCCGAAAAAGCTGTCATGGAAGCACCTCACCCAGGAAACCACCGGATTTCCCCGGTAGCTTTTTAAGCTGACGGGGAGTCGTTCTACCACGAGGTGAGTATGGATGACTGTCGGGTGCCAGATGTGTCCGTCTGATCATGCTGATTTGATCCAGGGTGGAGGATTGACTGTGTTGGGGCAAACTGCCCATGCGATCACAGCTTTAGAGGCCAACAAGATTTTGGGAGTATGATCTTTCGAGGGTCAAAGCTCCATTTCCCCGGTAGCTTTTTAAGCTGACGGGGAGTCGTTCTACCACGAGGTGAGTATGGATGACTGTCGGGTGCCAGATGTGTCCGTCTGATCATGCTGATTTGATCCAGGGTGGAGGAGTGACTGTGTCGGGGCAAACTGCCCATGCGATCACAGCCTTTTTAGCCAACAAGTTTTTCGGAGTATGATCTTTCGAGGGTCAAAGCTCCCTTCAAGAGAGGGAGGGCAGGGAGGTTTGCATCAGTGCTTAGTTCTTGTGGCCCTTTCTTACACACTCAGGGAAATGCTGATCACCACTTTAGAGTCAGGAAGCAATTTTCTCCAGGCCAGTTTGTCCAGGGATCCTGGAAGGTGTTTTTTTTTTTTTTTTTTTTTTCAGCTTTTGGGTTTGGGGGAAAAGGAAGCAATTTTCTCCAGGCCAGTTTGTCCAGGGATCCTGGAAGGTGTTTTTTTTTTTTTTTTTTTTGCCAGCTTCTGGGTATGGAGCACAACTCACTGGTGTGTATGTGTGGGAGGGAGGTATTTGTGAATTTCCTGCATTGTGCAGGGGGTTGGACTAGATGACCCTAAAGGTCCCTTCCAACTCTATGATCCCATGATTCATCAGATACCATCTGATACCAGAAATCTGACAGGGGGAGCTCTGATTCTCCAAAGCTCATACCCCGAAAATCTTGTTAGCCTCTAAGGTGCTGCTTGACTTGAATCTAGCTGTTCTACTGCCGACCAACTGGGCTACCTTCTAAAACTGCCCTTTAAATATGCTCAGAAACCCACCTTAGTGATGGGCCACCATAGCTCATCCAAAGGCAGAGCTCACACCACCTTCCAGGTATCTAACCATCTCTTCTGTGCGCAAGGACCAAGAGGAAGAAAAGATGGATTATCGATGTCTTTGCTCTCAAAGCGGGGTGAGAGGGGGAGGAGAAAGCAGCAAAACTTGCTCACTGCTTAAAGTCCTTTGGGCAAGAAAGACCAAGGCACAGAAGTTCCGTTTTGAAAAAAAAATCCCTTATGAAAGTAGGTCTTATGTTACATTGGATCCAACTCTACGTGTCAAAAATAGTAATTATATGTTACACTGTTGCTGGTTTAACATTCAAAGGCTTTTTCACCCCACCTGTCTTGCAAACAGCAGGATCTTAAATCTGTCAGACTTTTAATCAGCTTAATATTTAGTTGACAATAAAAGCTTTGCTTCCCGCTGGCCCTAATTACAGTCAAAGTTTTTGATTCTAAATGTAATTACCGTGGTGCATCTGGTATTATTCTGTCTTTCTAAACCAGTCCTCAACTGAATTAATCATCAGGCAAACAAAGAATTTACAAGCACAAGAGGGAAAGTTCCATTTATGTTCCATCTTTCTCCTTTAGTATCTGTATTTTAATGAATCCCGGATTTTAAAAACAATTTTGGGACTCTGGAAAATTGCCAGTTGCAGTAAATGCCTTTTTTGTTTTATGATCAGCTGCTCAAATTCAGTCGCACCTCTTAGAACTCCACCTTCAATACTCATTATCTCCTTTTGTCTTGAGACTAACTGATAATATCAGCCATTGAATGTTTACACCTTCATATTTAATATCTCACCAAGACTTGTTTTTCTCCTGAGTGTTTATCATCATGCGTTTACTACGATGGATACATAAGAGCATTTACTACGATGGATATATAATATTTTACTTCAGCTAGAAACGGAAGATGAACAAGTGAAAAAATGTATGATTAAGTGGAAGTGGAACCTTAAAGGACAGATATCTATGCAACAATGGGAACGACTATGGGAACAACTCTAGGGAAAAGATATCAAATTTACAGTCAGCCAGACACTAAGAGAAAATTGGTACAAAATGTTTTTCAGATGGTATATAAATCCAAAGGACTGTGAGAAAGCACATAAAAACTACAAAGAATGCTGGAAATGTCAAGGCATAGATGGACCCTTCTTTCATATGTGGTGGACTCATAAAATACACTGAAAAATGTAGAAAAAATTAAATTCCTAATGGAAGCCAAGAGCATGCTATTAGGTATTCTGCCTAAAAAATTATCTAAAATTTTAGAAGAACTATTCAAATACATGATGGCAGCAGCTATAACTATCTATGCAGCAAAACAGAAAGGAGACGTCTGTCCACATTTAGAAGAATGGGAAAATAAACTTGCTGAATATGCAGTAATGGAAAAATTAACAACCTATTTGAGAAACAGATCTATTACAAAGTATGAGGAAAGATGGAGTGTGTATTATGTGTATTATGCTAGCAGGAGACAAACTTAAAGTGAGAAAATATCATATACAAATGTATGGTAATGACATAGAAATAGAATTAAAATCTGTTCTAAATGTAATTTCCCAAATATAAATGAGTTCTCTATATGATATATAGACTTTCTTTTACACCATGATATACTACTTATCTAATAAAGGTTCTAATGAATATGTAGAAGTGGCAAAAATATGTTATGTTGAATACATAGTATGATGAAACCAGTGTAGTCAAAATAGATTAGTTACCAAACTTCAAAGTTAAATGATGACTACAGTTGTACCCCACAGATATAAGAATGATTGTATTTTATAGATAATATCTTTAAAAGTCTTCTCTACTTAAAACATGTGTTTTTACTAATACAATTGATTTTACTTGTTGTATGTAACAACCCATAATATTTGATCAATTTGATGAATCCATATTTTCTCCTACCCGCTCTGCCCCTCTGTAACCCACTCTTTCTTGAGAGAGAAAAATTAATCAAAAAATTATAATGAAGGGGATGAAAGGGAAATTATTCTTGGTCCTATGTATTATGTGCTATATGATTGTCTTTGACAAAGGCAATTATATTGTATAACCTATTTTTTTCCTTTTTTCCTTTTCTTTTCTGTACCCCCACTGTTTTTCAAAAATAGTTCTTTAAAAAAAAGAGAGAGAATTGCCAGTCGCCACTTGCCATACTGAAATTCAAACAGAAATTTTACATATCGTTCATTTGAATCTTGTTTGACCACTCACTGCTTAGCAGTTATATTTTAATAATCACTGTATTCCAATTTCATGTTTATCCTGCCGTACTATTCTCCAGTCTGTATCTGGTCTATCTCCTCTATCGTTGTGCCTCTAACTAACCTTCTTGCTCCATTTCTTCTTCACAAGGTTGTTGTGAAAATAAAAATGAGACAGCTCTAGACCGTACCCTGTTCCACATGACCAGGGCAGGGAACAAAACAGGCCGCGGCCTCTATGCCCGGTTGTTGGCCCTCCAGAGGAACTGGTTGGCCACTGTGTGAGACAGGATGCTGGACTAGACGGACCACTGGTCTGATCCAGCAGGGCTCTTCTTATGTTCTTATTAGAGAAAGGCCTCAGCCTCTATGCCCTGTTGTTGGCCATTCAGAAGAACTGATTGGCTGCTGTGTGAGACAGGCAGAGGAACTGGTTGGCCACTGTGTGAGACAGGATTCTGGACTAGATGGACCACTAGTCTGATCCAGCAGGGCTCTTCTCAAGTTGTTAGGAAAGCCTCTGCCTCTCTGCCATGTTGTTGGCCCTCCAGAGGAACTGGTGGGCCTCTGTGTGAGACTGGATGCTGGGCTAGATGGACCACTGGTCTGATCCAGCAGGGCTCTTCTTATGTTCTTATGACTTGACGGCCCAGTCCACCACCTCGCTCTAGCCACCAAAAAGCCTGTGTTAATCTCTCCGTCTCTGATCCTGTGCCCATTAATACACTTCTTCAGATGCTCAGACGATCTGCCAAACTTTACTTGCCCATTTTTATTTCTTCACCCTTTCTAAACTGTCTGCAAGTTAAATTTTTGGTTGCTTGCTTACCACAAGAGGTTCGGTACGTGGCCTGGGCATGTAAGGAAAAGTCTCCCGGAGGAACGTGGTGATTTCCAGGAGAAGCTGGCAAGCAGCCATCTTCAGGGCAAAAGGACAACAACATTTGGTGGGGTTCACAGTACCTGAGAAGTGATATATACATACATATATATTTGTTAAGGGAAAAGTCTCCATTTAAAAAAATCTGGAACTAAGAACAAATGGACGTCACACATGGTACACAAAGCAAGCTCCGTATGAAACACGGTGGTCCCTTTATGCTATTCTTCTGTTTGTTTTCTATGTCACTATTATCTGATCCCATTCTCTGTAGTACCTTCTTCTCCCACAACAGATGGGATCCTAAGGTCTCAGAACTTAATTGTCTTACAAAGTGCTACATACCCTAGAACCTGTTCGCTCAGCATTTAGGTCCAAATCATTCACTTTCCCAAGAAGGATAGAGGATTTCCCATCACAGGACAAGGGGCTTTCCCACATTTTTTTTGGGTCACTTGTGTGCCCCCCATTGCTTCAGGGTACACACCTGGGCTTTACTACTTCCAGAGATCTCTTTACACTCACCTTTCCAGCATTCAGGCAGCCCCCGTGCAGTTGCTCCTATTTTACTCCCCAGCCAAATGGACTGCTTTCTCCGCCACCGCAAAATCTGCACAAGTATTCTGTTGCTACCAGTGGGATTCCATGGGCAGGCAGAATGTTTGTGAGCATTCTGTGACATGCCAGCAGCTCAACCAACCTCTGTCCAAGAAATCATGCCAAAACTTCACCGTACTTAGGTGAGCTGTTCTTCTAGCACTGGAGCGTAGCAAGAATAACCCTGATGGACTATTGCTCCATCACTTTACTTTGGTACCCAACCTCCCGAGCACCAAACAGAACTTTCACGGAGGTGCAAGTGGCCAGTGACTCTAACTTCTGTGGACCTTCTCCACGACACAAGTAAATCTGGGTCAGGTATCCACAGTACCATAATTTATCTGATTCAACAGTGAAAATGAACAGTGAAGGACTGCCTACTCCCTTATGAACCTGCCAGACCCCTTCAATTATCTTTGGAGGCCCTGCTTTGAGTGCCCCTGCCTTCTGAGATTAAGGAGGCAGAAACCCAGGAAAGGGCCTTTTTGGGGGTGGCACCAAAACTTTGGAACTCCCTCCCCAAGTAGTTTTGTCACTCCCCTTCTTTTGTCATCTTCCTCCAGCAGGTGAAGACCTTTTTTTTGTTTTGGTTGGCATCCCCTCGGTGAGCCCTCCTTCCTAACCAATGTTTTTTCTATTTTGTATGTATTTTAACTTTGTTTGAATGCTGTTTTTAATTGTTTTAATGATGTGTGTTTGGGAGGGTTGATTTTAATGGTTTCCAGATGTGATTTTTATCGTGTATGTTTTAAATTGTTAGCTGCCTTGGTGGCCCTTGGAAGGGCAGAAAGGTGAGATACTAATTTTGTAAATAAAGAAAATGGAGGACGACGGAAATAATAGTTAGGCTGATCCCCTTCTCCACACATTTAGAAGACACGACACCACAGGGCCACATCTTTCCTTCCCACCCTCTCAAAGCCGCAATTCTTCCAAGGAAGGGATGATTCAGCCACATGCAGTTCAATGCAGAGAAACTCCGTGTATTCAATAAGACAGAGCACATTATGAAGAACTTATGATCCAAACCCACCTTATGAGGTGGGTTTAACAGACCACCTCATTCCTTTCCTGCTCCTGTTGATTACATCAATATCCTCTCACGTCTCTGTTAATTAATGCATTCAAAATATTTATATATCCGCCTTTCTCCCATGAAACCCGGGACTCAAGGCAAGTGACGAAAGGGTGGAAATATAAAAAACAATTGGATAAAAACAATTAAACATTGAAACAACAAATATAAAATACATTAAACCACATTAAAACATCCATGTAAGAACATCTTATTATGGCTCAGGTCACCAGACACAGCAGGAAGATTGGGGGCAGGAACTTAGGGGGGTAGCGGCAACATTGCCCGTGCCACTACATCACTTCCAGGGGAAACCCAGAAGTAATGTAGGGTATTCTAGGAATCACTGGGACCCATTTCCAGAGATTCCTAGAGCTACCCTCTGGGTTTTCCCTGCAACTGATGGAGAGGCACAGATGTCAGCACTGATTTTTTAGTTTCTTCTCCCACTGCTGCCCGACTAGGGCAGCCAATGGGAGGCCATAGTGGGACCCCAATTTATGCCCCACTTTTGCCCATGTTCGGGCTGCCCACCAAAGCTCTCTGATTTAATTCTGTTTTGCAGCCTTTCCAGAAATCCTGGAAGGTAGAAGCCCCCTTGACCTCTTCTGGGAGTATTTGTAAGTAAAGCATGGAAACCTGTAACCAGAGGAAGTTATCAAAGCCCATGGGCACTGACCTTAACAGAGGAAGAATCACAAGTCTGCAACAAGTGAAATAAATTTAATCTAAGCAGACCAATGGTTGGGGGTGGGGGATTCATCTAAAACAATATTAAGGGATTGAGCAGGAGAATAATGCAGTTATTAGTTTTTGGTTGAACTGAGAAATATTGTCTTATGTCTGAAGCTCAAAGACTGATGGTCTAAAATAGACCAAAAGCACTCTCTTGGTCTAATGGTTTTTGCAAGGCAATAAAGAATATAATGTAAAAATTAGACTATGAGCTCAAGGGAGGTCAGGTAAAACAAGACTAATGCCTCGCTCCTGAAACCTGGGACAAGGTTAACCTGCTAGCCGAATTGCGACTGGTAGTAAGATTCAAGATTCTAGAATAAGATTAATTTTGATCAAGCCTATAGTTAACTCCTTTCCAGGTCGTAATAGAAGGATACTTTTGTCAGTTATGCTGGCAGGAGATAATCAAAAGCTGACTAGGATGGTTGCCAAATTTGGTTGGTTGGCATATCAAACTAGGAAAGAGATAAAGTACAGATAGGCCTAAACCTAACTTTTGATCATAATTTTGATTCTATTATTTCTGTATTTTAAAGTTTTTAGATCCTTATTTATAATTTTAGATGCCATTATATTTTATAATTTCACTGCTCCCTTAACTGTATTTACTTGTCTTCTATTATACTGGTCTATGACCGTAATAAACTTGATTGATTGAATAAGATTAATACTTCTATCCTTTGCATCACTAAGTTCCTCAAATGGCAGTTAGTAACATGATTTTTTAATACTGTGCCATGATTATGTTTGTATTATGCTCAAAAGAAAATAAATATTTATTATGGAATTTTGTCTCTCAGACCATGGTATAAATTAATTACTGCCAGTTCAGGAACAACTGAACTTTGGCCCTGTGGGAAGAGAGAATTAAAAGTAACTGAAGCAGTGTGTGTGTGTGTGTGTGTGTGTTCAAGTGTGTGTATGTGTGTGCATGGGTGTCAAATTCCAATAAGGTTGCCAGGACCCTCCTGGCAACTGGCGGGAGACAGGGGGAACTTACCGGGAGCAGGACGGAGATCCAGCCTACATGCTTCAGTCACTGCCCACATGACCTGAAAGTGATGACATCATGTCAAGGCCATTGGGGGTGGCGCTCTGATATCTGGGCAAAAGCTATATGGTAAATTTGGCTTCTACCATAGATTTCTTATCCACATACTAGAGTGTCACCCCAACAGGATGACGTCACTTCCAGGTCACGTGGGCAGTGATGTAGGCACATTGCTGCTCATTGGCTGGATCTCCCTCCTTTGGGGGGTAATTCTCCCCCCCCCACGAACAGCTGAACAGTGGTGGAGCAGTGGGGCCTTTGCAGCAGAGGACCCCTGCCTCCACCAGGGGGGGTCTGGCAACCTGACATTCCAAAGTCCCATATCTAGGTTGCCAACTCCAGGATGGGTAATTCCTGGAGATTTAGAGGTAAAGCCTGAGGAGAACAGGGTTTGGGGATGGGAGAGACCTCAGCAGGATATACTGCTAGAGGGCTCGCCCTCCAGAGTTCCCATTTTCTATGGGTGAATCGAAACCTGTAGTCCAGAGATCACTTGTAACTCCTGCAGATGCCCAGGCCCCACTTGGAGGCTGGCTGCCTTACTACCCCTCGGGACCAGTGTTCCCTCTAAGCTGAGTTAGCGTGAGCTAGCTCACAGTTTTTTAGCTTCCGGCTCACCCATTTTTGTCTTCGCTCAGGAAGGGATGGCTCCAGAGCAAACGAATTGATGCAGTAGCCAAATGGCTCGCTCACAACTTTAATCCCAGTAGCTCACAAAGTAGAATTTTTGCTCACGAGACTCCTCAGCTTAGTGGGAGCGTTGCTTGGGACTCTAGTTCCCACTTCCGTAGTTCACGCAGAAGCAGTCGAACAACCAGTCTTCCCCAGCCGCACGAAGTTTTGCACATTGTAAAGAGGATGGGAACGAATTTTGTAAGTCGTGCGTGAAGATGTTCCTTCCAGTTTTCCAGGTGCAATCCCGCTGAGCACAGTGGGACTTGATTTTTAAGTAGGCATGCAATGGATTGCTGTGCTAAATTCTGAGTAAGAAGGGAGCTGGCATCTTCTGGCCTACCTAACCACATACTGTGAGCACCCAGCTCTTTTCTGACAATCTCCTCCAGTCCTTTCCTAGCTTCCAGTTAAGCTTTCTTCACAAACGTTATCACAGTAGAATGAACTCGACAAGCCGACAAGCAGTTCTCGTGGCGCATTACACGTTCAGCGGGAAACGGCGGTACATACACGTCAGTACATTGCGGTGGACACACGTACGTACATACATACATACACACATACACACACAGAGATGATATTTGGAGGGGATACGGTATTGATCACTTGTGTAGCCTGCACTCTGTATCAGGATGGGATGTGGCTTGGTTTGTTTGCACCTCGTCGAGTTCCACACAGCCACGTAGATTTTCTTTTTTGGGGGAAAAATCTGTGAAACTGTGGTCCTCTCGTCTGGATACATAACGGCAGTGGTGCTGCCAAGTGCTGTCAGCTGATTTATGGTGACCCCTGGTGGGGTTTTCAAGGCAAGAGACATTCAGAGGCGGTTTGCCATTGCCTGCCTCTGCGGAGCAACCCAGGGCTTCCTTGGTGGTCTCCCACCCAAGTTCTCACTGGGGATGACCCTGCTTAGCTTCCGAGATCTGACAAGAACAGGCAGGCCTGGCCCATTCAGGCCAGGGCAGGACTCTCAGTAACAGTCTCTACAAAATCAGTGGCTGACAAGGGTCATTGGGAAGGGGAATACTTTGAATTCCAGGATCCTATAAACTTTTGGGAGCTGAAGCGGACCAGGGAAGGCCTGGGCCTCTATGCCCTGTTGCCGGACCTTCTCTTTCACTTACTCTCAACTGTTCTCTTTCCCCCCAGATCATATTCAAACCATTTCAGGTTTTTAAAAATCGTTTTGCTTTGGCTAATTTGCAAACCCACATTTCCCCAAATACCAGGGGCGGGGAGAGTCCCCCGAGTTCACGAAGAATCCTTATCTTCTCTCTCAGTGACCTCGTTTTGCTAATTTCATTATTGGCATGGGAGCCAGGCATTTTGCCATTCCATACGGTGGTGCTAATGCTTCGTACGTGGTATTCTAGAATACAGTTTTCCATGTTTTAGAAAAACCTGTTTCCCACTAGATGCAATTCTCATTTCCCATTTTGATGCGTATATCTTACTAAACAGCTTTTCTGCAGGGTTACCACAGTTTATGTGGTTCCTGTCCTTAAGGTTCCATTCAGGAGGGTTTTGTTTTTTAAAAGATGAACAGACATTGTCTGTATGGGTGAAAGTGGAAAGCGCTGTCAAGTTGCAGCTGACTTATGGTGACTTTGTAAGGCTTACAAGGCACGAGACCAATAAGGGTGGTTTGCCATTGCCCGACTCTGCATACCAACCCCGGACTTCTTAGGAGGTCTCCCACTGAAGTCCTAACCAGGGCTGACCCTCCTTAGTGCCTGAAATCTGGCAAGATCTGCTAGCTAGAGCTATCCAGGTCAGGGCGAGAGTCTTATTGATTTTGCTGTTAAGTCACAGCTGGCTTCCGGCGCCCCTTGCGGTTCTCAAAGCAAAAGGTGTTCAGAGGTGGTTGGCCATTGCCTCCCTCTGCACAGTGACCCTGGGCTTCCTTTGCGGCCCCCCATCCAAGTACTAACTAGGGCTGGCCCTGATTAGCTTCCAAGATCTGACAAGAACAGGCTAGCTTGGGCCATTCAGGTCAGGGCAGGACTATAAATAACAGTCTCCAGAAAACTGGCAGCTGGCAAGAATCACGGGGAAGGGGAATACTTCATTTTGTCGTCAAGTCACGGCTGATTTATAGCGACCCCGTAAGGTTTTCAAGGCAAAAGATGTTCAGAGGGGGCTTGCCATTGCCTTCCTCTGCATAGCAACCCTGGGCTTCCTTGGCGGTCTCCCATCCAAGTACTAACCAGGGCTGGCCCTGCTTAGCTTCCGAGGTTGGATGAGACCAAGCTAGCCTGGGCTATCTGGGTCAAGGCCATTCAAGTCATCCCGTGCTATTCATTAATCATTATTATTATCAGACTAATTCTTATTGGACTAGGTGACACTGGAGGTCCCTTCGAACTCAATGATTCTCACTGCATTGTCATGAAGATACCCCAGTTTATTACAACCAGCCTTCTAATGGCTGTGGTTGTACCAATCTACTTGAGGGGGGCCAACTGCAGAGGGCAATTCTGGTGGGCTCCTTCCTGGATCATGGCCTTTGTGCCTTGCTAATATCTTTTTAACTAACTATGCACAACAATCAGTTTTTAAGTACACCCAAGGGCCATGATCCAGAAAGGAGCCCGCGACCAGAGTTTCTGAAAGGAGGAGATCCAAAACAACCTAACAAGACATCTTCCCAACAGAAAGAATTGATAGTTATCAATCAATATATTTATATTCATCTTGAGCCAGTGAAGGAGATCTACAAGCAGAAACAGGCAAACATTTGGAGTTGCCTTACAGTATAGTCCTAAGCAGAGGTACACCAATTTGTTCACTGAAATCTTAGAAGGGTTGAACCTCCTTACAATTGCAGTGGAGTATAAGTCTATCAGTGGAAGACAGGTTCATCAGTGTCTGCTAGCCGTGGTGACTCAAGAGAACCTCCACATTCAGAAGCAGTAAACCTCTGAACACCAGTATCAGGAGGCAACATTGGGGAAAGGCCTCAGCCTCTGTGCCCTGTTGTTGGCCATTCAGAGGAACTGGTTGGCCACTGCGTGAGACACGATGCTGGAATAGATGGACCTCTGGTCTGATCCAGCAGGGCTCTGCTTATGTTCTTAGGAAGGCCTCGGCCTCTATGCTCTGTTGTTGGCCATTCAGAGGAACTGGTTGGCCACTGTGTGAGACACAATGCTGGAATAGATGGACCACTGGTCTGATCCAGCAGGGCTCTGCTTATGTTCATAGGAAGGCCTCGGCCTCTATGCCCTGTTGTTGGCCATCCAGTGGAACTGGTTGGTCACTGTGTGAGACGGGATGCTGGAATAGATGGACCACTGGTCTGATCCAGCAGGGCTCTTCTTGTGTTCTCAGGAAGCCCTCGGACTCTATGCCCTGTTGTTGGCCCTCCAGAGGAACCGACTGACCACTGTGTGAGACAGGATGCTGGACTAGATGGACCACTGGTCTGATCCATCAGGGCTCTTCTGATGTTCTTAGGAAGGCCTCAGCCTCTGTGCCCTGTTGTTGGCCCTCAAGAGGAACTGGTTGGCCAATATGTGAGACAGGAGGCTGCACTAGATGGGTCACAGGGTCTGATCCAGTAGGGATCTTATGGTCTCATGTTCACTGTTACTGGACCATCTTGTCTAGTGGTTTCTATTCTGATAAACAGTATCTCTTCAGTTTCCTGGACAGGCAGCCCTTTACCAGGGGGACCTTTCCCAGTTAAAGATTCCCAGGACTGAACTGCTTAGACTGTACCCATGCAAGGCATGTGTTTTATCACTGAGAAAATTCAGATATATGTTTCTCTCTCTCTGCTTGCAGTCCAGGCATCCTGGAACTCACTGAATGTGACCACTAGATGCCAATAGGGCATCCCCAATAGGGGAAGGGTGTCCCTATCCAGAACCACGAGCTGTCCGAACAACTATTTTCAAAGACAAGAATTATCCTGGGCCCAGTTCAAATAGTAAATTGTATTGCATTTGATTGGTTGACGGATCTTATTCCTTCTAGGAAGTTGTCACCGACTTTTTTTCTTTTAACCAATGCACAATGCATTACATCCAGGAAAAGAAAGAGAAGCAAGGGAGATAAGTGCAGAATACAGCAGGGTGGGAAGGGAATGAAAGAGAGAGAAATAAAAAATAAAAGAATTAAGTGTTCCTAAAGCAGAGATTCTTACAAGCGGGGGTTCTTGTAGTAAAGGGAGTCTCCTTACTGTCATCTAAAAAGTCTTCTTCCTCATCCTCTTTCCTCAGCCTCCGCTTGGTCTCCTCGTCGTAAATAAGCCCCAGCAAATTGGCCGGGCTCTCACTTTCGCAGTGGCAGAGCTCGTTAAGGCGGGCGCCGATGACCTGCCAGCAGAAACCAAAGCAGAAAAATCAAGAAGTGTTACAAAAGCATCCTAGGGCAGCGGCAGGCCTATGCCAGGGCGCTGGCAAGCTCCGATGAAGAACTCCACCCACGATGTTAGAGTCAGGTGGGTAGCCATGTTGAGAAAGGTAGATCTGACCCATCTTTCTCCAATTCTACTATGTTGATATCCTTCACTAAGTTCCCCCCCCCACAATTAAACTCAAACAAATGGTAGCCGTATAAACTAAGCCTGTTATTCCAGTTTGGTCCTTGCGTCTGTTAAACACCATTTATTACACTGTATGCTAATTTGCTGCTCACCCTCTACCTATATGTATGGACTGGTAAGTTCCATTTCATTGTATCTGAAGAAGTGTGCATGCACATCAAAGCTTAGACCTTGAATAAAACTGGACTCAAAATTTGGCCCTTTCTGCACTCTCCTTTTAATCCCACGTTCACCTCGGTGTCCTCCAAGCGATTCCGCACTAAAATCTAATTCAACCTTCATTTTAATCCAGTCCCCCCCTCCCCATTCTGCACCAAAATCAAGTTCAACCTTCTTTTGATTCTGGGTCCCCCCCCAATCTGCATTGCGTTACCCCCCTTCAGTGGTCAGCCCGGTTTCAGCCTGCTGTTGCCCCGGGTTATTTGGATGCTGCTTTGCCGTGGACTTAAAATTGCCTCGACTCCAACACTGAGAAAATCCGGAGTGGCAGGCAGATGCGGGAAGGACCTTTGTTCACCCATAATGTTATAACAAACTCTCTCTCCCTGCTCCCTTCTCCCTTTCTTCCTCGTCCTCCCCACTTCCTGCTCCCTTCCCAGCCCTGTCTCCCCTGTCTCCCCCTCTCCCCCTCTTGCAGTAGACATCCCGTCCTGGGCATCCTCTGCTCCAAGTCTCTTGCCACTGATGAACTGCCCACTCCAAGCTGGGAAATCTGTTCAGATTTAGATTCGGGTTCGGTAAGAGGAGCAGGTACTCATTTGCATATTAAGCGACACACCCCTAATGTAGCCAATCCTCCAAGAGCTTACAGTAGCCCCTGTAAGAAGAGCTCTGTAAGCTCTTGGAGGATTGACTACATTAGGGGGTGTGGCCTAATATGCAAAGGAGCTCCTGCTACAAAAAGAGCCCTGCCAGAGAGTCCACCCTCCAAAGCAAGCCGTTTTCTCCAGGGGGACTGATCTTGGGGGCCTGGAGCTCAGTTGTAATTCTGGGAGATCTCCAGGCCTCAACTGGAGGTTGACAACCTACATGTGAGGTTGGACCATGTTACTCCCCTCCCCCCCCAGCAGGCTGACGGTGGGGGTAAGAGAGCTGAACCACGAAGCACCCAGGATGGGCTTTCTGCGGTAAGCCTTTCTTCCCCTGCTGTGCTTCTGAGTGGGGGTACTGTGATGCCACCTCCTCCTTCACTTGACCTGTTCCTGCCAGTTCCTCCTCCTTCTCCCCTTATTGTTCCTTCCTTCCTTCCTTCCTTCCTTCCTTCCTTCCTTCCTTCCTTCCTTCCTTCCTTCCTTCCTTCCTTCCTTCCTTCCTTCCGTAACTTATAAATTACTCATAATCCCACTCAAAACCTACAGTTCATTCTAACTCGCATAATACTATTTCCCTGCATCTTCTTCTGTACCTAAAACGAAAAGTTGAAAGGGTTGCCTCCGATTATGGGTGCTCTAGAGAAGCACTCTACAGCGAGAGGGGAAGCCACCTCTCTCCCTATATACGGAGGTTTTTGGGGGGACACACTCTTCGCCTCCTTGCTACACCCATTCATGACAATCTATATACTAATAGCGAAAGGTGCCCCCTGCATGTGGGCCCTCCCCTCTGTGTCTCCCTTTCCTCACTCCAGCTCCTGCTGTATACTGCAGCATTTGTAGGGGACTTACTAGGCTATCCCAAAATGGAGGCTGAGATTGGCCTCAACATTTTTTTTTTAATTCCCATCCCCACCCCTTTTTCTTTTAAGATTTCCCCTCAGACTTGGGTCTCTCCCAGGTTTGTACAAAAGAATCCCCCTCCTCTGTACATGGACCCACCGTGTTTATAATTTGATCCACGTTCTGGAGCTATGTTCAGAATTAGCTATTTAGGTGTATATGGGCAAATGTGATTGAAAGAGCCAAAATGATTACTTCAGCCAATATGTTAAAAATCTCTATGCTGGAATAGAATAGAAGCCATCATGATACCAATTAAAGACAATAAACTCAAAAAATTCTTAGATGGGGCCAGTATTCCAGGAATATTGGAGCATCTGCTGGCCCCATGCTGGCTACAGTCCTGAAAATGAAGGGTATTAAAATGTGCAGTCCTTCAGTCTAAAGAATCAGAATTCAACACAAGTTACATAGAGATCCCCAAACTTTTTGCGCCTGCAGGCATCTTTGGAATTCTGACACAGTAGGGTTGCCAACTCCCTTTGTCGTGCCAGCAGGGTGACATGGGGGGAATTCTGGGATGTCCCCGGCACAATGATATCACCAGGACTCTGGGTTCGGACACGACCCTGGTATAGCTGGTCAGAACTCATGTTAAAATATAGTTGGCCTCAGCTGTAGATAAAGCTGTTGGCGTAACATCGTCATGTCAGGGATGTCATGCGGCTTTGAGGGCAAAACTCTATGGTAAAACCGGCTTAAAATAATAGAATTTTGCCCTCAAACCAGAGCGTCACTGCATGACATCCTGTTTGGAGATGGGGTTTCCCCCGCTGGTCAGCTAGCTGGCAATGGGCAGAAGCCCAGAAAACCCACCGGGACCTAGGGACTGGCAACCGCCGGAACCTGGGGACTGGTGGGCACAGCGACAAAATGGCTGCCATACGTGGCTGCCACAGGAGGCAGAGGCAGCCACAAAATGGCTGCCGCAGCTTACCTTCATTCACACTGTGAAGATCTTTGTGATGTAGTGGCAGCTGCAGTCAAAGCAATATTTTTAAGAATCTACACACCCAATCAAATCTCCAAAGACCAATCAGAAGACTTGCAGGGCAAAAGCCCCACCTACCCCTCCCCCATGTTCTACAAACCCTTGGCAGGCTCCAAGAAAGGTGTTGGTGGGTGCCACGGTGCCTATGCCCCCAAATTCTCATGATCATGTAGCTCAATTCCTACATCATATGAGAATTCAGAGTTAACAGGTTTTCGAGCCCTGCAAATGTCAAAGCCAGCACCATTATTTAATAAACAGCTGCTCCCAGAATATATTCCTCTGGGTCCCAACAGTTTTTAAGGATGAAAATAAGTAGTTTAAAAATTTTTTAAATGGTACTTTGAACTAAAGTTATGTGTAGCAATATTAGCAACCTTTTAGTTCCTTTCTTTCATCTGTCCCTTGCTTGGGCAGCTAATTGCGTATCTAATGCTTTTTTGGCCAGACATTCAACTTGAAAAAGTGTATACTTTTAAGAGTAAGGAAGAACCCAAACTTACATCTCCCCACTGGTAAAAGAGCTTGGCTGCATTCCATTGCAACTTCTGGTTTCGTTTGTTCCCCACTATCGGGGATCGTCCACGGGAAAGGCCCTTTTTAGTGATGTTCACGTGGTGCCCCTTCATCCACTCCGGCCAATTGCCACGGTTGCAGCGGTGAACAAAACGTGCACATTCCAGGAAAAGGGCGGATCTTGCCACCACGGGTGCCTCCTGGAATATGAGTCAGCAGCGTTAAAAACAAGCCACCGCGAAACAACGCAACTTCAATTAGCATGACCAGTTAATGTGACAGGCACTAGAATTTCTATGCACAATCATTTTCTTACAAGGCAATTTCAATGAGGCAATTTAAAGATCACATTATGCAATTTTATCAGTTGACAAGAGGAAGCAACTTGGAGGTTATAAGAACTAGAGATGATATCAGATTTGGGGTAATGTCTTTAAGGTACCTATGAGATGTTTTTAAAAAACCAATTGCAGTTTATCACAGGACAAACTGTGAAGTCCTATTATGTGTCCTGATTTCATAAAAAAACTTGTTTCAAGTAATTAAAAAAAAACACAAGAGTCCAGGAGCACCTTAAAGACTAACAAAATTTGTGACAGGGGATGAGCTTTCGTGAGTCACTGCTCACTTCTTCAGGCACCAAATGATTCCATTATCAATAGATTCAGTTAATATTTACTTGAAACAAGTAAATATTAACTGAATCTATTGATAATGGAATCATTCACCTCCAGCTAGTTAATATTTTCAGGTAGGCTAATGCTCACTGTGGGTGACAGGACTGGACACCTGGTATTTGCTATGAACTAAGAGTGACTTTCCAAAATCTTTCAAATAGAATGCCTTTGATTTGCAGGAAAGAAGAAGAAGAAGAAGACGAAGAAGAAGAAGAGATTGGATTTATACCCCGCCCTTCACTACCCAAGGGAGTCTCAGAGCAGCTTACAAACTCCTTTCCCTTCCCCTCCCCACCACAGACACCCTGTGAGGTAGGTGGGGCTGAGAGAACTTTGACACAAACTGCTCTTTCGGGAACAGCTGTGCCAGAGCTTGTGACTGACCCAAGGTCACATCAGCAGGTGCAAGTGGAGGAGTGGGGAATCAAACCCGGTTCTCCCCGATAAGAGTCTGCACACTTAACCACTACACCAAACTGGCTCTCAAGGCAGCTGCTTTGAGCGTTGAGCCTTCAAGAAGGGTTTCAAAGACAAATGGTGTCTGTGCAACTCCAGTTTTCACAACAGTTTGGATCTGATTCTATTTTTGTTAATGGAGGCTCATAATTGGGGCCAATTCCTTGCTCATGAAAGTTTATTTATAAAAGATGGTCGACCTGAGCCATAGACGTGCACGTGTCCATTTACTGAACACATGAAACTGCCTTATACCGAATCAGGCCCTTGGTCCATCAAAATCAGGATTGTCTAGTCAGACGGACAGCTGCTCTCCAGAGTCTCAGGCAGAGGTCTTTCACATCATCTGCTGCCTGGTCCTTTTAACTGGAGATGCTGGGGATTGAACCTGGGACCTTCAGCATGCAAAGCAAATGCTCTAACACTGAGCCACAGCCCTTTCAAACAGGGACTCCCCTTTTGAACAGGGACTCGAGGCTGTAATGCATACAGATTGATATAAGTTTAATAAAGAGACCCATGTTATCAAGTCGTCACTCTTTCTCTTACTTCCATGCGAAATCGGAATCAGTTCACATACATTTCCGAAAGGAAGCACTGAACCGAATCTGACAAAACAATCTTCTACATCTGAAATAGACATCTTTCTAGGAGGATTTCTGGTCTGTTTCCATCTGCTGTTGTAAGGGCTAATACCCAACCTAAAAAGGTTAGTCAAGAATAGAAGAGGGCCAACTCTAAAAATCTAATTATGAAACATACAAAAATATACATGTATTTATTCAACATAAATTAAAATAACAAACAAGGGCCCATTCCTACCTCATATACAAATATAAAAACATACAAGGGCTAATAAGATAGACCTAATGCGTTTCGGCCTTTACAGGCCTTCCTCCTTTTAACCTAAGGAACATTTTATTGGGAACATTTGGCTACACAATCTCAGAAGAATATACAGTTGACCAGAGAGAAGTACTACTGGACATGTGATTGCACTGGAGGCTTCATTTGTATTTTTGTATTTCTTTGGAACAATTGGTTTCTGGTCTTTATTCCATATATGTATGATTGTGTGTATTTTTGCATATCAGCCAACATGTTCTGTCTGTATTAGACCTCTGAGGAAGGCCTGTAAAGGCCGAAACGCATTAGGTCTATCTTATTAGCCCTTGTATGTTTTTATATTTGTATATGAGGTAGGAATGGGCCCTTGTTTGTTATTTTAATTTATATTGAATAAATACATGTATATTTTTTATGTTTCATAATTAGATTTTTAGAGTTGGCCCTCTTCTATTCTTGACTAACCTTTTTAGGTTCTGAATTCTAGGTTTAGGTTCAGTTTTTTCCCCTTTTTTCTTCTTTGTCCATAAGGGCTAATACCCACATTGTATACTGTTTTCTCTTGTGACCTCGGGAAGTACAGCAAAAACAATGCTGGTGTTAATTCAATGTTTGGTTTATGGTCATACTCTGTTGTCCATATAAGAGAAGAGACTGGCAGAAAATCTGTCGTGGGACAAGACCACCACACATGCAGGTAAGTTCTAAGCCTTGCACATTTTCTCAAGAGCAGAACTGGTCATCTTCGATGCTTATATATTTAAGCCTTACATGCTGTATCCCCCAAACTCGTTATTTTAAAATAAAGCTCCATTATATTAATGCTTAGGAATGGTTGATGAACAGCTCTTTTCAACCATCACCTCTTAAGTCCAGTTGTGGATCCATTCCCCACATCCTGGTTTTGCTGTACAACAATGACTCTTATAGTCCTCAATCCGCCATATATGCTGGCAAAAGATACACACACACACACACACACAGAATTTTATTGTTTGTGTGTGTTTCAGGACACTACTGCTTTAAAATTTTCTTGGGTAGACATTCCAGTTTTCAATGCTGAACCCTGCGGACAATGGCTGAGACGAGGTGGATGGGCATTTGATAATAGCCAAATGTCTCAGACCCATACCAGAGGAACAACTGACATTGTGTGGCTCTACAACCTGCAAATGTAATCCATGCAGGTGCAAGAAGGTTAGACTACTCTTTTCTGCAAGAGTAGAAAAGAGCAAGAGTCCAGTAGCACCTTAAAGACTAACAAAATATGTGGTCGGGTAGGAGCTTCCGTGAGTCACCGCTCACTACTTCAAATACTTCTTCAGAGCAGTGACTCACAAAAGCTCCTCCCCTGCCACATATTTTATTAGTCATTAAGGAGCTACTGGACTCTTGCTCTTTTCTACCGCTAAAGACAGACTAACACAGCTACCCATCTTGATCTTTTCCTCAAGAGTCTAACTAACTGTAAAAACGCTGCATAGCAAAATACTTTTTGTTTTAGGAATGCAACTTTTGTTAGAGAATGAGAGTTTAACCAACATATAATCATGATAAATATCAAACAAGCACTCTAATATTTTCTTTACTTTTATTTAAGGCAGCAGAATAATTATCTGTACTTTAAGGAGTTTTCACCTTGATAATTATACTGCTACATTCTGTTCCAACATTACAAACATTAAAAAATAACAGCTTGTCTGGATTTATCCTTAAGAACATAAGAACATAAGAGAAGCCAATGTTGGATCAGGCCAATGGCCCATCCAGTCCAACACGCTGTCTGTCACACAGTGACCAAAAATATCAGGTGCCATCAGGGGGTCCACTAGAAGCCCTCCCACTGTTGCCCCCCACTGTTGTCCTTCCCCCAAAATATTACAAACCTAGATGAATAATACTTTATTTTGTTTTCATAACAAAAGGAATAGTATATTTGGTTTTATCAACCCCCAAAACATACGGGTTGACACCAATATGAGCATCCTACAAGAAGAAGAAGAGAAGAAGAGATTGGATTTATACCCCGCCTTTCACTACCTGAAGGAGTCTCAGAGCAGCTTACAAACTCCTTTCCCTTCCCCCTCCCCACAACAGACACCACCCTGTGAGGTAGGTGGGGCTGAGAGAGCTCTGACAGAAACTGCTCTTTTTCAAGAATAGCTTTTATCAGAACTACGGCTTGCCCGAGGTCATCCAGCCAGGTGCGAGTGGAGGAGTGGGGAATCAAACCTGGTTCTCCCAGGTTAGAGTTCATGCACTTAACCACTACACCAAACTGGCTCTTGCACAATGGCAGCTACAGGAAAAATGGCTGTCTCGAAAACTGAATAGTGTATTTGTCTTTATCTATCTCATAAACATATAGTTTGACACCAAGATGAGCATCCTATGTAAATGTTAAATATCACAATAACCATATCTGCCATCTTGGAAAATGGAGGGTACAGGAAAAAGCATCCCAAAACTGGAATGTTTTCCCAAGAAAATTTTAAAGCAGTAGTGCCCTGAAACACATGCAAAAAATAAAATTCTCTGTACATATATACTTTTTGCTGAGGTATATGGTGGATCCAGGACTATTATATTGTGGGGATGGCTCTCCAAAAGAGTGCAAAGTCAGTGTGGAGTACGCAACATTCCAGGGGGGAAGAGGATCCTGCAGGAAGGAAAAGGAGACATCAGGCTCCTGAGGTTTAACCTTGCAGCTAGGGCTGGCATGACAAGTGGTAGGAGATGAGGGTAGGTGAGTACTTACTGCAGGGGGAGCAATCATCATTGTTGTGCAATGTCAATTCCAGTGTCGCCTGGACACACTAGCATCACATCAGGTTGATGCTCTAGCACGCGCCCCAAAATGCCACGGATAGAGTTTTGTGGCGAGTGCTAGAGTGTCTCCCCAGCGTCATGGTGACACTTCTGGCTAATGCCATAAGTGATGTTATTGTGCAGCAGCGATAGAATCATAGAATCACAGAGTCGGAAGGGGCCGTACAGGCCATCTAGTCCAACCCCCTGCTCAGTGTAGGATCAGCCTAGAGCATCCCTGATAAGTGAATGATCTTTGTGTCCCTGTCCGGCCAGCTTGCTTTCACCTGCTGACCATCTGTGGCAGGCGTTTGCCCACCATTAGCAGGCGCTTGGCAAGCCGACGTTCGCAAACCGAATGCATGCCGAATGTCAGAGTATTCTGCAGATATCCTGCCGTAGCTTACCTGATGCCCTGAGCAATCTGAAGCAGCAGCAAGAGAGAGATGAAGGTGTGTGATAGAAATGGATAAGGATGAACTCACACCACAGAGAAACACATCACAAATGGGGAGAAATGAGTCAGCCAGGCGATGCATAGCTGAAAAGAATCACAGGTTACCACTTCCACCGTCAACAGAAAACAAAGCAAAAACACAGCCGCGGAATTCTCACAGGATGGGTGCTTCCTATGGAATGCTACTTAGTACAAAGTTTTGTTTTGCCTATTGCCTTGGGTTTATATATAAGCTAAACTTCACTTTACTTCATGCTCCCCTCATATCATCCCGCAAGGCTTCCCAAGGTTCAGGTCAGTTATGGTAGGGGTTCATAACGTGGTGCCCACTGACACCTTTTCTGGTGCCTGCCAAGAGGTTGTAGAAAGTAGGCAGGGCCAGGGAGGGCTTTTGCTCAGCAAGGCTTCTGATTGAACATTGGAGATTTGATTGGCTGTGTGGATTCTTTTTTTACATGTTGCTTTGGCAGCAGCTGCCACCATTCCATGAGGATTTGCATTGTGTTACTGAAATAAAGTGGTGGCAATCATGCAATCGCTGGCTCCGCCTCCTACAGCAGCCATTGTGTGGTAGCCATTTTGTTGCTGAACCCACCGTGCCGTGTCAGAATTCGAAATATGCCCACAGGCTCAAAAAGGTTGGGGACCCCTGACCTATGGCATAAAAGCAGGGCATTGGTTTGAATGGAGATACAGGGATGTCTAGCAGAAGGGGATCACAACCAAAACTCCTCTGGCCTTCACGGTTCTTGTATTAGTCTCCCTGAGTGACAACCCAGAACATGAATGATGGTTTGCAAGGGGAATCTGATTCCATAAAGTCACCATAATGAAAATGAATCACGCTTGAGCTATTTCTGAATTAATCTTTTGTCTTTCTTTTCAATGTGTTGGGAATTATAAAGATGCCAATGGAGGGTGGGGCTGGTAGTGGCTTAGCAGACACTATTTGGGTTGCCAGCTCCAGGTTCAGAAATTCCAGGAGACTGAGTGTGTGGGGAAGGTGGTGTTTGGGGTGGAGAAGTACCTCAGCAGGATATAATGGCATAGAGTCCACCCTCCAAAGCAGTTGTTTTCTCCAGGGAAACCAATCTCTGTTGTCTGGAGATCTAGGGTTGCCAGGTACCCCCTAGAAACCAGTGGGGAGATGGCAGGGGACTTACCAGCAGCAAAGAGAGGCATAAATTGGGGTAAAATGGGGTTGCTGGCAATGCCACTTCCAGTACACACCAGAAGTGACATCATCACATCACTGGCAATGCAGGGATGCTCTGGTATTTGGGCAACACCTCTATCGTAAAAATGACTTATGCCATAGAGTTTTTGCCCAAATACCAGAGCATCCCTGCGTTGCCAGAGACATGAGGACATCACCTCCAATATGCCCCAGAAGTGATATCACCAAGGTGATGGTGACAGAGGCCTAGGCCTTGTTTTCCTGCTGCTAAGCCCCCTCATCCCCCACCCCCTGCTGGTTGCCAGGGGGTACCTGGTAACCCTACCAGGAATCCTACGGAGATCCATTGTCATTCCAGAAGATCTCTAGTCCCCACCTGAGACTTTGGTAAGCCCCCAAACAATTTGCAGGGAGGGCGGGGTATAAATTTGATAATAAATAAATAAATAAAAATTCTAGCATCACGTAGCAAGTGGAAACAAAGGGAGTGGGTTCGTGCTTCCTTTGGCACCATCCAGTAGAAGCTGACTCATTGAATTGACTTGAGTACGCTAGGGAAACATAAATGTGTGTGCCTACGGACCTATGAAAACACATCACGCACGTCTCATGCAACGCAAAAGGTTTCAAATACAAAGTTCAGCTTTGAATGGCAGATGCTGTAAGACCAACGAGGAAAGGCATTCTACAGTGGTGAATGAGATGAGAGGAAAGCAAGATGGATACCAACCCAGCGGATTAAGTTGCAAATTGGGCTGGGCTTGGAGCGTGTAGGCCTCAGATCTGTAAATCACCATTCTATGAATAAGGTATAAACCCAATAGCTTTGAAGTGTTTTTTTTCTATCTCTCCCAGTGAGTAACTAGAGGCAGCGATGGGGTTCGTTTTTAGTATTTAAAACATCAGTTGAACTTCTCCCCAGAATTATGGCAATTGGAACTCTGAATATTGTACTGAATATAAGGCATTTGCAGAGGGACAGCCCAGGGAATGGCCTACTTGTAAAATGTACAGCCTTAAAGAAATCTAAACATTACAAGAGCTATGTTCATTAGACTTAAAGACATCCAATCTATATTCACAGAAGGATAAACCACACTTTGTTCATAATTCTTCTTAGCAATTCTATTGCATTTTTTGTTCTCACCCCCAAACACACACACACAAATAGGGCTGCCAGCTCCAAGTTGGGAAATACCTGGAGATTTGGGGGGTGGAGCCTGAGGACTGTGGGGCTTGGGGACGGGAGGGTCTTCAATGGGCTATAATGCCATAGAATCCACCTTCCAAAGTGGCCATTTTCTCCAGGTGAATTGATCTCTACTGCCTGGAAATCAGATGTAATCCCAGGAGATTTCCAGCTACTACCTGGAGGTTAGGGCTATTTTTGGGGAGGAACGCACAGGAACGGAGTTCCGGCTAGCTTCAGAGTTGGCCATGCCCACTTCAGCTAAAACCTCTGCGTGTGTGGCTACAGAGGGAAGGCCTGGAGAGTGACCCCCCAGCGACTCTAATACGGGCAGGCTGGGGGGGCCCTGGAAGGATCAGGGAGGCATTTAAATGCCTCCCCATGCCTTCCCCGGCCTGTGCAAGGGCTGGCTGCGGGGCGCCCAGGCAAGCCAAGGGAAGGCAGTTTAAACTGCCTTCCCTTCCCTCCAAGGGCCGGCTTGCCCGGGCTCCCCACAGCCGTGCTATCAGGGGTGTGGCTTAATAGGCTAACGAGTTTCTGCTGTTGGGTGTGGCCTATTATGCTAATGGATTCCTGTTGGGCTTTTTCTACAAAAAAAGCCCTGGGCAAACCTATACACAATATTTATTAAGTGATGAATGGGGTATGTCACAACAATAGTCCAGATTATGCACTACTGAATTATTGGCTGTGAGTTTCCAGCCCCAGATTGGAAACTTCCTGGAGATTTTGGGGGCGGAGCCTAGGAAGGACGGGGTTTGAAGAAAGGAAGGACCTCGAGGGGTATAGTACCATAGATGCCACCCTCTGAAGCTGTCATTTTCTCCAGTGGAACTGATCTGTATTATCGGGAGATCAGGTGTAATTCCGGGAGATCTCCAGGAACCACCTGGAGGTTCAAGCAAAAAACAAAAAGGAAACACTGTGTATATAAATAAAACTAATAAAGTAGTTTCAAGGGATATATTCAAGTGTGATTGTATTTCTTCTATCAGGAACGCAACACAAGATTCACAAGAGCGACCAACATGCCTCCGGATTTAAGCTTTCATCAAGTCTTCAGAGTCACAAAGTCAGCTTCAAGCAGAATATTGGCTGGAACCCACGCTTATTCTCATCAGAACCTCTATGCTTGGATGAGAAGTTTAAGAAAGCTGATACGCCTGCTGATATAGTAAAGCATGGCTGCGGCAGCTATATAAAGATTTTATAAGCACGGGTTCCAGCCAATATTCTGCTTTAGATTGAATCTGCAACTCTGAAGAAGACTTGATAAAACATGCTTAAATCCAGAGGCACATTGGTCACTCTTGCAAATCTTGTGTTGCATTCCTGATTTACAGAGAATGTTTCTCTTTGCACGAACACTGCCGGTTGCTTTTTGAAATTTCATCTTGTGCTCCTGTGCATAGTGAACATTTCTTCTGTGTAGAAGTGTTATGCATGAACATTTGAATGTGCATACAATTGTTCAAATTTTTGCCATTTTATGTATAGTTAATATTTTGAATATTATTTATTTATTTATTTATTAGTTTGATTTATATCCCGCCCTCCCAGAGGCTCAGGGCGGCTCACATACTTATTTATTTATTTATTTACATGTGATTTCTATACTGCTCATAACCCCTAATGGGTCTCAGAGCGGTTTACAATTTTGACTACATTTGTAGTCGATCCTAACTAAGGCCACAATTTGTGCGGGGGGGGGGTGTTACCTAACGGCACCGCGACGGCGGGGTTCCTTTCTTTTTTTTCTTGGCGGCCAGCTGTCTCAGTAGCGTGGTCTCCCACTACACTGTCTCAAACTTCTGACAGGGCCCGCTTGCCCCCGTTCTTATAGGGCAGCCGATGACTTGCCACCTTGGTGGTAGAATAGAGGCGGCGGCGGCTTCTAATCGAACACCTGGCGGAAGAGCTCCGTCTCGCAGGCCCTGCGGAACTGCATAAGGTCCCGCAGGGCCCGGATCTCCTCTGGGAGCTCATTCCACCAGGTAGGAACCGCCACCGAAAAAGCCCTGGCCCTAGTAGAGGCAAACTTAATCTCTTGGGGACCTGGCACTCCCAGGAGATGGAGCTTCCCCGATCGTAGTGCTCTTGAGGGAACATTGACCATTTAAGAATATTAGGAATGTGAATATGTCATTAGCCGCCCTGAGCCTTCGGGGAGGGCAGGGTATAAATCTAATAAATAAATAAATAATTATAGAAGAAATACAATCTCACTTGAATATATCCTTTGCAGCTACTTTATTAGTGTTATTTATATACACGGTGTTTCCTTTTTGGTTTTCACTTGTACACACCGTGGTCCCTCATTTTCGTAGCCCACCTGGAGGCCGGCAGCCCTACGAACAGTACTCATGGGAATCGGCGTCGTAACTTACAAGATCCAGGGCAGCTGCCAGGATAGAGGCATCGGGTATCGTTCCAGGCTCGCAGCAGTTTAGGAGAAACTGAAAGCGCTTCATCCCTTGCCGTATGGCTCCGAGGTTCACAACGTTTTTGGACTTGCCTCCATCTTGGTTGGAAGCCACGTGATCATCATAGGTCTGGCAGCCTTCAGACGGGTCAAAGAGAGCACAAAAAGGAAGGGGGGGGGAAGAGAAGGGCCATACAAGAGTTTAAACATAACATGGGCTCAAACAAAATGTTGGCACCTGTGGCTGCAACTATCCTTGCAGAGGCCTGGAAAGAGGATGAAGACATGAATAGGACTTTCCACAGGAAAGGGTGACTGCAGCAGTGACATCCGTTAAGTGTTTTAGGAAGCAGAGATTGCCTCAGGACGGCTCAGGTACATAGTGACTTACCAGAGGAAAATGGTAGTGCCCAGAACTTGAGAGGTAGGACACCACTTCTGGGTTTTCCCGGAAGTGACATCACATTGTTGGCCAGCGGCCATTTGAATACATTTGGATGCACCTGAGGAAGATTCTGAATACCTTTATTTCTGTGCAAAGGTGCATTTATCCAACTGATTTTACTAAAGTCTAAAGGGAGCTGCGGTGGCTCAAGTGGTTAAGACGCTGAACTGCAGGCTGTGGAAGGTCGGTAGTTCAGCAGTTCGAGACCCGGGTGCCGCAAGACGAAGTGAGCTCCCATCTCTAGTTCCAGCTCCTGCCAACCTAGCAGTTCGAAAGCAAGAAATTGCACGTAGATCAATAGGGACCACTTTGGTGGGAAGGTAACAGCGTTCTGTGCGCCTTGGTGTTTAGTCATGCCGGCCACATGACCACGGAAACGTCTTCGGACAGCGCTGGCTCTTCGGCTTTGAAACGGAGATGAGCACCGCAACCCTAGAGTCGGATTCGACTGGCTTTCGAGCAAGGGAACCTTTACCTTTTTAAAGGGAACTCAGTGCCCTGTATATTACTATTAGACTTTCTGGAAAAAGGAAAATATCACTGCATACCAGTGTTCTCTCTAGTGTGAGTTAGTGTGAGCTAGCTCACAGTTTTTTAGCCTCCGGCTCACACGTTTTTGTCTCAGCTCAGGAAGGATGGCTCCAGAGCAAACTAATTTATGCAGTAGCCAAATCGCTGGCTCACAGCTTTAATGCCAGTAGCTCACAAAGTAGAATTTTTCCTCACAAGACTCCGCAGCTTAGAGGGAGCATTGCTGCATACCATAGACAAAGTCCTTCTGTTCATATGGTCTGCCAGGATTTAGATGGAGGGATTGATACACAGAGAGCTAAATGCGAGACTCAGGATGTGACATCAAAATCTGATCGGATAACTAATCCAAATGAAATTACCTCCAACATTTGGAAGTATTCAGGGCAATCCAGAATCCTTCAGGGTTCCGGCACCTCACTATTTCCACTTGACCAGAGTGGAACGGGGCAACAACCAGCGTGAGGAGGCAGAAGAGGATAAAGAGGTCTGCACATGTGGCAATCATCCTCAGAAGTCCCGCCTCTCCTCCAGGGCTCTGAACCAATCCTTGTGACTTAGGCCTCATGCAAATCCAAGGGATTGTCAGCCAATCAGTGCCCATGGAACTCCACTGGAGGGGAGGGGCTGAGCCAGCCTCAATTTAAGAAGAGGGAAGAAAAACTATTTTTGGGGGGGACTGGGATTTTGTGTCTCTTAGGGATGCCAGCCTCCAGGTGGGACCTGGGGATCCCCTGGAATTACACCTCCGCTCCAGACTACAGAGATCAGTTGTCCTGGTGGAAATGGATGCTTTGGAAGGTGGACTCTTTGGCATTGTACCCCACTGAGGCCCCTGTCCTCCCCAGGCTCCATCCCCAAATCTCCAGGAGTTTCCCAGTCTGGAACTTTGAAGAGATGGGCTATTCAGCAGGCTAAAAAATAACCTCGCTATCAACCTTGTACTCCATGTAAGATGCAGTTCACTTTCTAATGCCAATTATTGCCTCCCATCTCCAATTGGCATGCATGGTGTTCCTTCTAAGATGAGTTAGTGTGAGCTAGCTCACAGTTTTTCAGCCTCCGGCTCACATGTTTTTGTCTTCGCTCAGGAAGGAGGGCTCCAGAGCAAGCTGATTTAGGCAGCAGCCAAATCGCTCACTCACAACCTGGATGCCCGTCGCTCACAAAGTGGAATTTTTGCTCACGAGACTCCACAGCTTAGAGGGAGCATTGCATGGTACTTATCATAAAAAGGCATGTGTAGGAGTATTAGACAAAGCCACATATCTGCAGTATGGCATACCATCACCCATCCTTGACTGAAATGTATTTAGATCTTCTCAAAGGCCTCATTTTTCTGCAGAAAGGGGTGATGGGGACTGACGTTGTCTGGATATTCTCTCAAGTCTTTCCCACTGCAATGAAAAATTTCTGATGGTTCTGGGCCTTAAACCTTCCTGAGTATCATGCATCTTCAGCCCTTTGGCTCTAATACCAAAGGGTTTTTTTGTTGTTGGGGGGGGGGGAGCTTGATGGTTATTCATGGATGAGTAAAAGGAATTTTGCACATGCTCGGCATACTTTCTTTAACATAGCCAATTCAATCTCCCCAGGGAGATTCGCCTGTCCTCTCCCTGTTGCCAAAAGCTAAAATATTAGTGATAAAATATTAGCTTTGCTGTTGTTGGAATCATGTCAAGTGTCAGAAGAAGAGATTGGATTTATACCCCGCCCTTCACTCGGAGTCTCAGAGCAGCTTACAATCTCCTTTCCCTCTCCCCACAACAGACACCCTGAGAGGTAGGTGGGGCTGGGAGAGCTCTTTGAGAACTGCTCCTGAGAGAACAGCTCTGAGAGGACTGTGGCTTGCTCAAGGGCACCAAGCTGGCTTCACATGGAGGAGTGGGGAATCAAACCCAGTTCTCCCACATCAGAGTACACGCTTCTAACCACTACGCCAAACTGGCGCCTGGCCAGAACCTTTAACATAAAGCTCTTCACATATCTGCTCTTGTTTAATTCTAAGAGATGCCAGTATTATCCACACACGGCAGATGGAGGCCTGAAATTTGGAAAAGGGGGTTCGCTTGTGGCCGCCAAGTGGAAGAAAACAGGGTGGCCGATTCCCACATTACTGAGTCCTCCTGATAGCCATGCGGTGACCACAAAGTCTCTGGGAGTTATGTGCTTGGAAACTTAATTTCCAGGTGTGAGTGGTGTTGGCAAATGTGCTTGAAATTGCATTTTATCTGTATTGTGCTGATGCTTATGTGTATGGAATGTGCTTGCATTTGTGTATGGGTTTTGGAAATGCTGTGTGGTTTGCTTGCTTTGGTATGCTCGCATCTGGAAGCTGCTATGCCAGTGTGCTGCCTGCATTGGTATGCTAATGAAGACACACACACAACAACCCATCCTGCCTTGGGAAGGAGAAGGCATTATCCATTACACTCAGCCAAGAGGACTCTCTGAAACAACAGGTCCTCCACCATGAAGGAACTCTGGACAACACGTATCTGGTTTGCATCTCAAGAGAGATCTTCCTGTTTACTGCCTGAGAGCCAGCTCAAGCATCTACACTTCAAAGGTTTCCAGGGTACCAACAGTTTCACACCTTGACCAGATGCTTCCATTGAGTTAAAGGTTAAGATTTGAATATTGCCCACTCCCTCAAGATAGATACGTCACATCCCAATAGCCAATAGGTATAGGGAATGGGACGGACTACAGATTTGAGGTTGGCACAGATGCCAACGCCCAAACTAGGTGATAAAAGGCGAGGAGCAGCCTTTGTTCTTCGCTATCCTCTCCCTGTTGCCAAAAGCTCAAATATTAGTGCTAAAATATTAGCTTTGCTATTGTTGGAATCATGTCCAGTGTCAGAAGAAGAGATTGGATTTATACCTAAGCTCTGCTGAAGGTAATTCTCACGTGCTGTCTTGCTAAGGCCTACAAGAGAGTCCACACGTGTTGGCTGGTTCCATCCGTGTGAAGTAGAATCCCTCTAGCTAGACCTTTTGTTCCCACATTCTTCATTGAGAAGATCAAACTCTATCTTCTGGAATCAGATTATAACTGGCATCCTTTTGTGTGTTACCACCCAGTTAGTCAAAGGTTATTATTTTCTATATTGATTGCTTTCTATTTCTAATTGTACCTAAAGGTTCTTGTGTGTTTGTGAGTGTGTATCAGTTTTTGTGTATGCTTGTGAATTTCAATATTACTTAGTAAAGACAACATTTATTCTTTAAACACCAGTTGTCTCTTTTATGCCAAGTGGAAGAAAACAGGGTGGCCGATTCCCACATTACTGAGTCCTCCTGTTAGCCATGCGGTGACCACAAAGTCTCTGGGAGTTATGTGCTTGGAAACTTAATTTCCAGGTGTGAGTGGGTGGGGTCTGAATCAGGCCCAAAGGCTGGAAACAGCTGCAGGGAGCCACTATTTACCCAGCTGGGGAAATTACATGTTCTATCAAGGCATGTCAGTTTCTCCACCCATCCCTCTGGAACCACTTCAGGTTGGGAGAGCAGTGAGTTGGGGAGGCTTGCAACCCTCTCCCAACACACCGTGGTCCTGATCCAAATCAGGTTCACACGTGCTTAAGAATTCAGTTCACAGTGTGGAACTCCCAGAGCATGTCTGTTGAAAGTCCACCTTGGGTGGGGGACAGGATGACTTTGTAATGTGTGAATTGGTCAATATGGGGGATTTTGCAGCTCAGTCATCTTGTAACCAGTACATGAACTGGCTCTTCAAGTTCCAAATCTGGTTTCAAACAACAGATCTAGCGGCGATTCTGCATTGGCTTTTCCCTCCGTTGTTTTAGCAAGCCCACGTTGGAACAGATATTCCCCTCTGCACTGCATGCCGCTTTCACTTTCTTTGATTATCAGGTTTTATGGTGCCTTCTGCATAGATTTATGGCTGTTTTATGGCCATTCAGGGGTGACTTTGTAATCAGTACGGCCAGGGGTCATTTCCTGCAGGAGCGCAGAGGAGCGGAGCTCCGGCAGTAAAGAGCCCGGGGGGGGGGGCACATGCAACAAGCCCCACCCCCTGCTCCCAGCAGTCAGAGCAAGAAGCAGCCAGGTAAGTTGAAGAGCCCCCCTGGTCCAAAACAGTCCAGTGGCACCTTTAAGACCAAGTTTTATTCAGGTACAAGCTCTCCCTCCTCTGCCAGGATAGATCTGCACACACACACACCCCCGATAGCTAGCAATCCAAAACAGACCAGTGGCACCTTTAAGACCAAGTTTTATTCAGGTACAAGCTCTCCCTCCTCTGCCAGGATAGATCTGCACACACACACACCCCCGATAGCTAGCAATCCAAAACAGACCAGTGGCACCTTTAAGACCAAGTTTTATTCAGGTACAAGCTCTCCCTCCTCTGCCAGGATAGATCTGCACACACACACACCCCCGATAGCTAGCAATCCAAAACAGTGTTGAGAAAATGTGGAGCAAATGCCAGATGCAGAACCAGCCTACGTTTAGCCATAGGAGGAATATTAAGGCTGGCAATTGTCAAGGGGCCACACCAACAAATTCCTCTGAAACTCAATAGATTTCCAAAAGTAGTTTGCGATAGGGCAGCAGAAGGAAAAGGGGGGGAAAGTCATCCGATATTCCACAGGGGACATTCAAGAACTTCCCCCTGCATTAAGACCAGAAAGAGCTCGGTCGCTTCTCCTAAAAATAGCATTTGATGGCAACAACTTTACAGGGCACTGTTTCAGGCTGAAAGAGTTGGGTATGTTTAGCCTGGGAAAGAGAAGGTTTAGAGAGGACATGATTGCAGTCTTCAAGTATTTGAAGGGCTGTCAGGTAGAAGATGGAGCGGATCTATTCTCTCTTGCTCCGGATTGCAAGACTAGATCAAATGGGTGGAAGTTACAAGGGAGTCGTTCCCGGCTAAATATCAGGAGAAACTTCCTGACTGTCAGAGTGGTTGAGCAGTGGAACAGACTGCCTTGGGAGGTGGTGGGTGCTCCTTCGCTGGACGTTTTCGAGCGGAGGCTGGACGACGATCTTTCGGGTATGTTGTAGGGCTATCTTTCGGCTGTGCTCCTGCAGAGTGCAGGGGGTTGGACTAGATGGCCTGCAAGGTCCCTTCCAACTCTAACATTCTATGATTCATTACCGTTGTTTCTAAAGACAGTATCCTTCTCTGTACGGAAACGTGTTGCATGCTGGAGGAATGGTACGGGATGCTTAGGCAGATGGAGAGATGCCATGCCCATTTTTGACAATGTAATAAATAATGTCACATCACGCCGAGTGCTATGAAAAATACAGAAGGAGCAGGACTCGTTGGTAAGCGACGCTGCGTTCCTCTTCGGGAGAATGTCACGACGCAAGGTTGTTTCCTTGGTGACAAGGAACTCTGCAGCCAGATGACTATGAAGTAGCTGAAAGCGTAACATTCCAGTCCCTTTTGTATAGGGAAGGAATTCGGTCCGTTCCCCCCCCCCCCCCCCATATCAGTGCTTTAAAAAAACAACACAACAGTTAATTGTATATCTCAGAGAACAGCTCAAGCATTACTGGTAATTTTGTGGATGATGTCGGACAGCATCTCAGTAATGGCATGGTGACGCAAGACATGCAAACACAGAAGAAAAGAGATAATTAAATCACATTTTGTACAGGGTTTTCCATTTCATCAGTGCTGAGGTTTACAGGGAATGGTCGATGATGGACAACAGTAAATAAAGGCTAGTGAGGGTCATCTGTTTCACATCAAAGAGTGAAATAGTAGCACAATATGTTTGGGACCTGATCTTCAGTGTAATAATTTCAATTTTTCTCCCCCAAAGTTGGTGCATTTCATTTCGGGGGTTTCAAATGTTACTTTTGTTTAATTTGTTGAGCCATATCTGCTTTTTAAGTTATTCTTTCTTTTTTCGTTGAAATCAAAGCGGTATGGGAAGAAATGGGGAAGGAAAATGTCTACAAAAGTATGAGAGAAAAAAAACAGGGACATGTTTTAAAAGGGTAAGAGTAAATATAAAAAGAAGGTTAAACGGAAAGCAGGGGTGGAAGGAGAGGGGAAAAGTAAAAAAGGACTGAAGAAACAGAACCCTGATTTCTAACCATCTTTTTCTTCTGTGTGATGGAGCTTGGATGGATTTCTTCGGCAGGTGCGCCATTTACCAAGACGCTTGAAGAAATTCTCCTCTTCCTCTCGCCCATTCTCCAAACCGCTTCCTGGGCCGCCTTCAGACAGCTTCACCGCACTCGTGAATTTCACCTGAAGGAAGAGGAAGAAAAAGCTGGTGGGTTGTAGCCCGCCTCCTTTAATTAGGCTTGCAGGGAGCCCTGGTGCTTTTTCTTTTCAGGGAATTTGAAATGCCTCCCCATGCTTTGTCCAGCCCACCTGCCAAAGCGGGTGGGGAAGGGAAAGTGCTTGGATTTAAAAGACTTTCCCTTGCTTCTGGGGCTCCAGCCGCCTTCATGCGGGGGAGTCACTCCACTGAGGTGGCAAGAACCCAAGAAGCAAGGGAGGGAAAGTGTTTTAAATTTAAACACCTTTCCTTTGCTGGAGAGGTGCCCCATCCCTTTCCCACCCAGCAAAGGGATTCCACCGAATGGATGCCGAATATACGGCATCCATTCGGGGAATCCCTGTTTGGCCAGCCAAATCAGATTCCCTAATCTGATTTGGCTTTCAGCATGCCCGAATAATGCCAAATAAGCATTATTCGGAGAGGGGGGTGTTTCGGTTCATCCAAACCGAATGCACATCCCTAATTCTGACACACATAGCCTTTGCATATGGTTACATTCCAGCCTTCGACCACCCTCTTCTTCTCCATGACTCCTTCTTATCCCCACTGAGATTCTAAGAAAACCACTCTAGTAACCATCGGGACACATTTTACTCCATCGACTTGTACATGCAATGAAGAAAACAAATAACCAACTAATGTATAGCATAGCAGATCCTATTTCCAGGGTCAGATCTTAGTTTCCAAAACACAAAAGAGAGCAAAGGAAATGGCAGAGGGGGGGCGGTGGTGGCCCACGATCCACTTTCAGAAACTTTGTGAATCACTTTTGGATCCTGACCCTCAGGTTGGGAAACACTGGCATAAGGGACATGGACACGAAAATTCGGGTGAATGATTACTACAGTGCAATATCTAAGGACCTGTGGATCCCGCACAAGATTCAGTACACATTCTTACTCTTGATCTGTCAACTAGTCTAAGGACAATTGCTTACCTTGGAACTCTGCCTAATGAAAGAGAGGCGGTCTACAGAGCTGATATCCAGAAGGTCTTCGACACCATCCGTCAGACCAGAAAGCGATGAGCGTTTCAACCAATTCCCTGAAAAGAAAAAGTAGTAAAAGCCCTGAACATAAGCACAATGAAGTGACAGTATATGTTCATTCCCACCACCTTTATTGTTACTTCTGTCTTCACCCTATGTTAACCAGCTATAAATGTGAATCCCTCACTAGTTCCCTGGAGAATCATAGAGTCAAGGAGTCGGAAGGGGCCCTATAGGCCATCTAGTCCAACCCCCTGCTCAATGCAGGATCAGCCTAGAGCATCCCTGACAAGGGTCTGTCCAGCCGCTGCTTCGAGACTGCCAGGGAGGGGGAGCTCACCACCTCCCGAGGCAGCTGATCCCACTTTTGTTCCTCATGAAGAAAATAATCAAGATGTTCCTCATGAAGAAAACTAGGTACAGCACGTGATTTTTTTTTAAACCCCCCCATCAATTTCTGGTAGGAGAAATTGAGTTTTAGATAATAATTTAGACAAAAGGCTGAATAATATTTATGTTGCCTGTGTTGTCAAAATCTGACTGGAACATTTGTTTGAAGACTTCTTTGTACAGCACAGATAGGCATATGAAAATATTTTAGCCAGGGTCCATGAAGGAATCATGAGGTGGGAAGAAATAAACAAGTGGCAAATAGTTTGAGCAGGCCAATCAATCCATCCATTCCCCCCCTCCCCCACTTTGGCTGACTCTGATCTGCTCTTTATATTCCAAGAGAAGAAGACAAAGAAGAGAAGAAGAGATTGGATTTATACCCCGCCCTTCACTACCCAAGAGTGTCTCAGAGCGGCTTACAAACTCCTTTCCCTTCCCCTCCCCACAACAGACACCCTGTGAGGTCGGTAGGGCTGAGAGAGAGCTCTGACAGAAACTGCTCTTTTTCAAGGACAGCTCTTATCAGAACTACGGCTTGCCCAAGGTCATCCAGCCAGGTGCAAGTGGAGGAGTGGGGAATCAAACCCGGTTCTCCCAGATTAGAGTCCGTGCACTTAATCACGACACCAAACTGGCTCTCCAATTAACGTGCTCAGTTGTCCTCAGGGCAGCCATGGCAGAGCCCTGATTAGTCATCCACTGGTAAGCTGCTTTCAAATCCCTGTCATGGTGATGAGGAAAACTGCAAGAGGAGTAAATGCAGATGTCAACAGCTCCAGAAGGCAGCTGAGCTGTAACACCAAGCTTGCCGCACACTCCCCCCCCCCCAAGTGGGGCAGAGGGGACCTGTGAGGAATTGCACATAAGAGAACATAAGAACATAAGAGAAATCAAAGTTGGATCCGGCCAACGGCCCATCCAGTCCAACACTGTCACACAGTGGCCAAAAATACCAGGCGCCATCAGGAGGTCCACCAGTGGGGCCAGGACACTAGAAGCCCTCCCACTGTTGTCCCCCCCCCCCCAAGCACCAAGAATACAGAGCATCACTTGCCCCAGAGTCCCTATCTATACCTTGTGGCTAATAGCCACCGATGGACCTCTGCTCCACATGCTTATCTAATTCCCTCTTGAAGCCATCCATGCTTGTAGCCGCCACCACCTCCTGTGGCAATGAATTCCATGTGTTAATCACTCTTTGGGTGAAGAAGGACTTCCTTTTATCCATTCTAACCCGACCGCTCTGCAGTTTCATGGAGTGCCCACGAGTTCTTGTATTGTGAGAAAGGGAAAAAAGTACCTCTTTCTCTACCTGCTCTATCCCATGCATAATCTTATAAACCTCGATCATGTCACCCCCCAACCGTCATTTCTCCAAGCTAAAGAGCCCCAAGCATTTTAACCTTTCTTCATAGGGAAAGTGTTCCAACCCTTTTATCATTATAGTTGCCCTTTTCTGCACTTTTTCCAAACCTATAATATCCTTTTTATGGTGTGGGTACCAGAATTGCACACAGTATTCCAGATGAGGTCGCACCATTGATTAATATAGGGGCATTATGATATTGGCTGATCTGTTTTCAATACCCTTCCTAATAATCCCTAGCATAGCATTGGCCTTCTTTATTGCAGTCACACACTGTCTCGACATTTTCAGTGAGTTATCTACTACAACTCCAAGATCTCTCTCTTGATCAGTCTCTGCCAGTTCAGACCCCATCAACGTGCATTTATATTTAGGATTTTTGGCTCCAATGGGCATCACCTTGCACTTGGCCACATTGAACCCCATTTGCCATGTTGACACCCATTTGCCCATCTTTGACAGATCCCTTTGGAGTGCCTCTCAATCCTCACTGGTTTTCACTACCCTGAACAACTTCATATCATCCGCAAATTTAGCCACTTCACTGTTTACTCCCAACACCAAATCACTAATGAACAAGTTAAAAAGCATCAGACCAAGTACTGATCCCTGCGGTACCCCACTGCTTACCACCCTCCACTGAGAAAATTTCCCATTTATACTCACTCTCTGTTTCCTATTAACTAGCCAATTTTTCATCCACAAAAGGACTTGTTCTTTTATCCCGTGATTTTTGAGCTTACTTAGGAGTCTTTGATGAGGAACTGGTGATTTATCAGTTTTTAAGTTGTCTATCAGTCGTAGGACCTCCTCTCTCATCACCTCAATCTGACTCAGGTTTTTGTTCATTCTTTTTGTTCATTTTGTTAATTCTGCCACTGGCCCAAAGTCCAGGATTCTATAAACACTCGGGGAACTGAGTAAGCCAATTTCTCTCCCACTCCCCTTTCTCAACTGCACTCAGTATTCCTTGCCTCCTGAAGCTTGCTCAGTCCTCATCAAGACTTTTTTTCTTTTGATCCAATACGAAGCAGAAGGGTTGGTTTTCATACCCAGCTTTTCTCTACCTCAAGAAGTCTCAAAGTGGCTTACAATCTCCTTCCCTTCCTCTTCCCACAACAGGAACCTTGTGAGGTAGGTAGGGCTGAGAGAATGGTGACTGGCCCAAGGTCACCCAGCTGGCTTCATGGGGAGGCCTGAGAATCGAACCCAGTTCTCCTGATTAGTCCACTGCTCTTAACCACTACACCACATTCATATTTTTTTCTGCATAGCATGGGAGTCTCCTTACTACAGGGTTGCCCAATGCAGTGCCTGTGGGTGCCGTTTTGCCCACCAACACCTTTTTTGGTGCTCACCAACTGTTTTTAGAAAGTTGGTGGGGCCAGGTGGGGGCTTTTGGCCAGCATGGCTTCTGACTGGCTCTTGGAGATCTAATTGGTTGTGCCACCACCACAGCACAAAGATCTTCTCTTCATTCATGCAGTGAAGCTGTGTTTATGCAAGGCAATATTTTTAAACAATATGTTCATTTTTAAAAAGGCATCCTGTTAAAGAGAGCTTCTGCCTGAAATATGGAAGAGTTATTACTAGAGTAACGCAGGAGCTTGCTTCTTGACATTTTGTGGTTGGTTCTACCTCTTACAGCAGCCATTTTGTGACTGGACCCATTTTTTGTGGCAGCCATTTTGTAGTTAGCTCCACCTCTTGCGGCAGCCATTTTGTGGTTGTGCCCACCACTCTGTGTCAGAATTCCAAAGGTGCCCATAGGCTCAGAAAGGTTGGGGACCCTTACCTTACTACATAAGGACTATGCCCTGTCTGTGTACGGCCTGATTTTGCTGCTCACATTGTGGAAACATGGTACCAAGTCAAACGTTTACCTAGGGGCAGTTTGAGCTTCTTCCGAAGAGAGATCCGTCTCGAGCGGGAGCGCAAACGCCTCTCCGTGGTAGTCCCTGAGTGTGCAGTGGTGCACTCCGAGGTATCCTGCTCCGACTGGCTGCTGGTATCGCTCGCAGCGCTCTGCGATTTGAACATCTTCCTCCAGAAATCTTTGCGGCCGAGGGCAGCTCCTTGCATCTGCTCGTCGCTGTGAGGAAGCCAATTGTGGTGTGGATAATGTTTAGCCAAATGTACTCAGCGACACACCAACCGCTTCAGCGCCCGACTTTTAAAAATTGTGCTTAAGTAAGGAATGTACGAGATGATATTTTGTTCGCTTGTAATAATAATAATAATAATAATAATAATAATAATAATAATAATAATGCTTTCGATTTATTGGTCTGTTGATTTTCCAAATTGAAATCAGATGGGAAAGCATAGCATTGTTCAGAATACAATTGCTGTAGAACGTAGGATATAAATGAACCACATACAAAGCGGGGGAGGGGGAGAGAGAAAAGGTAAGCAGCATTGGGTTTGGTTAGTATTTGGATGGGAGATCACCAAGGAAGTCCAGGGTTTGCTACATAGAGGCGAGCAATGGCAAACCATCTCTGAACGTCTCTTGCCTTGAAAACCCTAAAGGGTCACTCCCCCAGCTATGGGGTGAAAGAGAGAGGTGGGAAAGGCTCTGAGGCAACTGCTTTCTGGACTGAAGCAGTGTCTCTAATGAAGAATATCCAGTCCCCCACTCCTATAGATTCTTTATACTCCAACCACCCACAATCAAATAAAAGCCCCCCCCCCAAGCTTTAAAATAAAGATTGGGAGTGTGTAAGATACGTGCTCCCTAAAGACCTCATATCTGGAAACCTGCTAGACTAAGGCTGTACTTATCTGTGAGGTAAATAGAGAGCCCCCTACTTCTTAGATTTTTTTACCTGCCCCAAAACTTCCAGCTCCCGGAACATCCCACCGACCCCCGCTGCCAGTGTCTCTAATGGACCTGGCAACCCCACCCTCTACTGAAAGCCCCTTCCAAATTCCCTATCAAATCACCAATGTATAATTTATATATTCAAAAACATTCAAACAGTTGTTAGCATACATATCCCAGTGTTTATTCATTGCAATGAAGATAAAAACGAGAGCCTTGCGGCACCTCAAACGCTAACACATTTATCGTTTTAGAAGCTTGCCTGGGCCTCGGCCCACTTTGTCAGACGATGCAAATGAGGCAAAAGGTATGCTACGGACAGGGGTCCTTTCGTAGAAAAAGAGGTGCAGGAGCTCATTAGCATAACTCATTAGCATAACTTATTTGCATACGCCAAATCCCCTGACATCACTGGAAGTGTGTCAGAAGGCAACACCCACTGCTCAGGCTCCACTGGACTCTTTTGGATTGCTAGCTATTGGGGGGGGGGAATGTGCAGATCTGTCCTCACAGAGGAGGGAGAGCTTGTACCTGAATAAAACTTGGTCTTAAAGGTGCCACTGGACTGTTTTGGACCGGGGGGCCGGGGGGAGCTCTGCAACTTACCTGGCTACTTCTTGCTCTGACCGAGGGCTGCTGGGAGCAGGGGGTGGGGCTTGTTGCATGTGCCCACCCCCTGTGCTCTTTACTGCCGGAGCTCCGCTCCTGTGCGCTCCTGCGGGAAATGACCCCTGGCTACGGATGTTACCGAAAGTGATGGTTTCTCCTGAGAACTTATTTCTTGAGCCTTCCTGTGCCTTCTGGTGAAATGTTTAGGTCTGTCTACAGATCCTAGCCCAATGTAGACTCTCACGCAGAGGTCCCCAACGTGGTGCCCCTGGGCTTCCACCGACACCTTTCCTGGCACCTGCCAAGTATTTTCAGAAAGTGGGTGGAGCCAGGTGGAGCTGTTGCCCAGCAGAACTTCTGATAGGCCACCGGGAATCTGATTGGCTGTGCAGGTTAAAATAATGTGGCTTTGGCAGCAGCTGCAAACAGTGGCCCTGGTCACACGGGCCGGAAAATGTGTGTGGGGGGAAGCGTGGCTGTTTGCCCTGGAGCAAAGTAACGCGCAGCAGCCCGATCACATGTCCCGTGGTGGTCCCGTGGGTATGCCCTTAGGTGCCAATCACAAGGCTACCTGCAGCACGGCAAAGAAGCGGCACGGCGCAATCACACTGGCAATCGCTAGGCGCCACTTCCATGGCAAACTGGAATTTTTTCCCCTCACCAGTGTGTGCATGTACCGGTGGGCATTTGTGCGCATCCTGTGGAGACTTAAAAAAACAACAACATCCGGTTTGCAACGGGACAGGGGCAGGCGCCGGATGCCACAGGATTCCAGTGGAAACGCAATCAGATGCCCGCCCTTGCCCCACGTTTTCCGGAAACTAGTACATCCTGTGTGGTGGTTTTTTACTCCACATCTTCGGCAACAAGCCACGGGTTAGCCACGGGTGCACTGTGCTTCCCAGGTGTTGCAGTGTGATCGCACCCGGAAAATCCGCCTATCATCCATGTCTTCAGCGTGGCAACTTCTCTGTGTGAACGGGGCCAGTGTTGGTTTTATTATCTCGGTCCTCTTTCCCACTGTATTTTCAAAAATAACCCTTGTAACATTTTGCGCTCTTTCTTTATGTGAGCTGTTTAACCTCTGTAAAGGCACCTCTTGGTATTGTTCTGAGGTGATGTGTGTTATGCTGCCTCCTTGCCTTCCTTATTTTCACTGCCACCAAAGGCTCTCACCTTAGAACATGAGAAGAGCCCTGCTGGATCAGACCAGTGGTCCATCTCGTCCAGCATCCGGTCTCACACAGGGGCCAGCCAGTTCCTTTGGAGGGCCAACAACAGGGCATAGAGGCCGAGGCCTTTGTAAGAACACAAAAAGAGCCCTGCTGGATCAGAACAGTGGTCCATCTAGTCCAGCATCCTGTCTCACAGAGGGGCCAACCCTCTGGAGGGTCAACAGCAGGGCACAGAGGCCAAGGCCTTTGTAAGAATACAAGAAGAGCCCTGCTGGATCAGACCAGTGGTCCATCTAGTCCTGTCTCTCACAGTGACCAACCAGTTCCTCTGGAGGGCCAACAACAGGGCATAGAGGCTGAGGCCTTCCTAAGAATATATGGAGAATCCTGCTGGATCAGACCAGAGGTCCATTTAGTCCAGCATCCCATCTCACACAGGGGCCAACCAGTTCCTCTAGAGGGCCAACAAAAAGGCACAGAGGCTGAAGCCTTCCTAAGAACATACAAAAAGCCCTGCTAGATCAGACCAGTGGTCCATCTGGTCCAGCATCCTGTCTCTCACAGTGGCCAACCAGTTCCTCTGGACAGCCAACATCAAGGCCTAGAGACCGAGGCCTTCCCCTGATGTTGCCTCCTGGTTCTGGGATTCAGAGGATTCATGCCTCTGAATGTGGAGGTTCCCCTCAGTCACCATGGCTAGTATCCATTGATAGACTTCTCCTCCATGAATCTATCTATCTAATCCCCTTTGAAAGCTGTCTTTTCCTGTGGCCATCACTACATCCTCTGGCAGCAAATTCCACATTATAACCACTCTCTGTCTTAGCTAGAGCCAAGAAAGAAGAAGAAGAAGAAGAAGAGATTGGATTTATACCCCACCCTTCACTACTCAAAGGTGTCTCAGAGCGGCTTACAAACTCCTTTCCCTTCCCCTCCCCACAGCAGACACCCTGTGAGGTAGGCGGGGCTGAGAGAGCTCTTGACAGAAACTGCTCTTTTTCAAGAACAGCTCTTATCAAACTACGGCTTCCCCAAGGTCATACAGTCAGGTACGAGTGGAGGATAACAGGATGGCTTAGTTGTATGTGGTAGACTGAAAGAACAGTTAGCACGTGGAGGTAAAATGGAATGTTTCATTCTAAAACAAACAGTTGTCTTAAACATGAAGGGAGCTTGTTCATAAGTAAAACTGCTTAATGGTTTCTGTATGGTTAATAAGTGTCACAGTTTCAGGTAGGTACAGCTGCGTAGGTTCCTCAAACAGACCTAGCCATACAGGCTTATTTTCTCCCTTGCCGCTTAGGCCAATAACTTCCCCACAGCTGCCTTGAACCCACCGTAGGATAGGGTGGGATATAAGTATAAAAAATAATAATAAAATACACAGTTTAACTTCCTAATTTGCCACCCAGACTCATCACTTCCACACAGACTTATTTTCTTCATTTGCCACTTAGGCTAACAGTTTGCACACAGAAAACACAAATCCCTCTCACAGCATCCTACAGTCCCTCCCTCAAGCGCCTTCCTCCACACACACACAGTGCTCAACACTAACTCTCTCACACAAAAGCCTCTCTCTGAACAAACCAGCCTGCGCCACCCCTCAGGTACCGCTACCAGGGCTTTTTTTGTAGAAAAAGCCCAGCAGGAACTCATTAGCATAATAAGCCATACCCAACAGCAGGAACTCATTAGCATATTAGGCCACACCCCTGATAGGACAGCTTATTAACACATTAGGCCACACCCCCGTGTTGCCAGAAGTGTGGTCATCCAGCCACACCCACCTTTTGCTTCTCATTCTGTTGACCTTGTCTGTTGTCAAAACCCAGGGCTTTTTTTGTAGCAGGAACTCCTTTGCATGTTAGGCCACACACCCCTAATGTAGCCAATTCCAATGAGTTTCTGCTGTTGGGTGTGGCCTGTTATGCTAATGAGCTCCTGCTGGGCGTGGCCAACTCGGGAGCCAGCCGGAACTCCGTTCCTGTGCGTTCCTGCCCAAAAATAGCCCTGACCGCTACCATCCAATCATAACACATCCCACTCACTCAAGCTCACTCCTCTTTCTTACTCTACAGGCCTGCATTTCAAGTCACAGCAACATACATTTAAGACTCCACCTTAAAACATAAAAAAAAACACACACACAGTGCTCACACTGCAAAATACCGTACCCTTCTTCTCCCCTGCACTTGGATTTCCTCTGAGGGCGTGTATAGCTCAGCCCCCCCGTGGCAGCCATCTTGTGGTTGTGCCCACTACCCTGTGTCAGAATTCCAAAGAGACCCACCAGCTCAGAAAGGTTGGGGACCCCTTGCTCTAACACGAGCTTTATGTACCATTCTTGGGGACAAGCCGTGAACTACGACCACACACACAAGATAATCCACTTTAGATCCACTTTCCATGCGCTTCCAAATTGGATTTTGCCAGTTCACTGTGGCCCCTTCTGCATCGAGCATTCACTCCACTGTTTTACCAAACCCATGCTGGAACAGAAATTCCCCTCTACATTGCATGCCACTTTCACTTTCTTTGACTGTTGGATTTTACGGATGCCTCCACACTGCATGCCGGTTTTACTTCCTTTGATCTCTCAGTTTTATGGTACCGTCTGCACAGGGCCGGCTCACCCACTAGGCGAACTAGGCATTCGCCTAGAGTGCTGGGCCCTGGATGGGGCGCCGAGCTGTGCTTCCCCCCCCCACCAAAAGCCCGCAAGCAGCTCTCCAAGTGTCAGTACTTTGCTAATTGGGGAGAGGCATCCGGTGAGCATCCTGCGCCTGGAGACAGGATCCCCCCCACCTCCCTCCCAAACTGCCTTCGGAAGCGGAGCACAAGAGAAATCTCTCTTCCATCTTGGAGGGTGCTGCAGGAACATGTGGGGCATGCTCGCTGGGTCTGACAGCTGTGGGGGGGGGAGGCGGTGGCGGCGGTGGCGGCGGTAGCAAAAGGGTGGCTGGCTCCAGAGGTTTCCAGGCCCCACCGGGAGGTTGGCATCTGTGCCACAAGGCAGCCTCGCCTAGGGCACAGAAACACCTCGAGCCGGCCCTGTGTCTGCATAGATTTATGGCTGTTTTATGGCCATTCAGCGGTGACGCTGCAGTCAGTATAGCGTTGGCCCCGGGGTATTTGGATGTGGTTTTGAGCTGCATCTTTCTCTGTTCCAGTGTGGGTTTGGTAAAACAACAGAGAGAATGCTAGATGCAGAATGGGCCGCAGTGAAATCCAATGGGAAAGTGGATTGGCAGTGGATTATTTAGTGTGTGTGATCGCAGACACATCAGCCTGTCCCACATCCTGTGCACCCCCATGGGCAAGACTGGAACGATTCAAGATCGCAAGCAGGTTGCTGCCGTGAAATCATCTGCAAAATTCATGCTAAGATACAAGAGTGAGCTTTTGTGGGTTATACCTACTCTAAGGCCTGTTAGGGTTGCCAGCTCTGAGTTGGGGAATTCCTGGAGATTTTGGAGGTGGAGT